>NC_047121.1:69679180-69979180 GCF_902500255.1 Thalassophryne amazonica
TTCTCCATGTAATGTGGAGTTGCGTCAGGAAGGGCATCCGGCGTAAAACTTGTGTAAACCTTGTGCCAATTCAACATGCAGATCCACCTTGGATTTGCTGTGGCGACCCCAAGTGCAAACAAGGGAGCAGCCGAAGGGACTTACTTACTGTTGACTTGACCCTGAATTTAGGTAGATGCATACATGCATTTGTTCTGATATGAACATGTGGAAAACAAATTATTATTTAGCAATTTATTTTTAGTGCAAAATAAATTTTCAATCACAATTTCAATATGAGCATTCTGTCTTCTTTAAAAATAAATCTCTGTAGTGTTATTGCTTAACTTAAATTGTATAAGTAAGTCCCTTCGGCTGCTCCCTTGTTTGCACTCGGGGTCGCCACAGCAAATCCAAGGTGGATCTGCATGTTGATTTGGCACAGGTTTTACGCCAGATGCCCTTCCTGACGCAACTCCACATTACATGGAGAAATGTGGCAGGGGTGGGATTTGAACCCAGAACCTTCCGAACTAAAACCAAGCGCATTAACCACTTGGCCACCACCCCTGCTCTTAACTTAAATTGTATAAATTTAAAAAAAAAAATAAAAAAAAAAACAATAGAAAATTTGCATCATCCAAAACAATGTAACAGTGCATATTTACACATTTAGTGTAATAAAAAGTGCAAAAAAATAAAGTCTGAAAAGTAAACAATACTGTTGTCGCGCACCTTTTCCACCCAGCCATTTTCCTTTTCTCATTCGCCCCTGTATTTTTGCATTCTTTTTTGTTTTTTTTGTTTTTTTTAGGAGGAGTAGTAACGACGTTACAGACATTGCTGTCCGTAGTGTCGGTGTCTGTATCGATATCAGCCATGCTGCTTTGTTATTGTCGTCCAGCGACCGTCGTCGGCTCATGACGTCGGTATCTTCTTGCGAGCAGATGTCCCTCGACCAATGAGATAAGAGTGATTCTGTATTGTCAACTCGTGTCTGTCAGCTCATTGGTGAAAAGCAGGAGAGAGGCTGGGATCAAATTTACCGTAAGTTTCCATATAAAGCGCCAGTCAATTCCATTGACATTTTACAGACTTTTTGATTCTCACAGAAATACGGGACAAACTGTGTCCCGTTTCAGGTCAATACGGAACGCACACTTTTATTTCCAAATAAGGGACGATTCCGTTTTTCAAGGGACGGTTGGCAACCCTATTCTGCAGTAATTAAACATTTAAAGTGTTTCAATCAACTTTTGTGAAAATATTAATGAGTTTATACTGGTGTCGTCATTTAGTGAAACAATGGCTTCATCTGACATGTGTTTGATTGTCATCAGTGACATCACTGAAGACAACCCTGTGCACGACGAGGCTCAAAGGCTAACACTGTAGGACGTGCAGCTAACCGCTACACCAGGAAGGGACTTGGTTAAAACACAAGAGGAACACACTATGATTTTAGGGCTTAAAAATGTTTCTGACTGTTAAACGTTATTCAAAAAATGTGAGCGGACAAAGTTTGCGGAACTAAACTTAACAGAAGCTAGCTGGTTTGCCCCTCGTTTTTAAAGTTAGCTGAAAAGATAATCTGCACACAGAAGTTAGCAGTTAACACATTAGCGGCACTGTGTTCATCCCTGTGATACGCCGAGGCGTCACTTGTGAGAGAATAATCTAAGATGAGATTTATGTGTAGTTTTGGATGCTACTGTCTGCAAAACAAACAAACAAACAAACAAACAAAAAACACTGGTCATTGTAGGATCGTAAGCGAGATCAATGTTTTGGTCTAGTTTCTCTTCCAGAGATCCTCCAAAGAGCCTGAAGGTGCTGTTTAACACCAGTGAAATCTTTCTTTGAATACAGGTTTTCTTTGTCCGGCAACTTAAAAACAGTAGTTTTAGTCATGCAGCAAGTGTTGTTGACTTTGTCGCCACCTTCCCATTGTGAAAGGGTGACCTTCCCCTTTGTCCCACTCTCTGTTCTGCTCAGCGCCGTACATCTGTGTCTGTTTACCAGCCTGCCCATGTCTCCCTCAATCTGAACTGATGAGTGCAACACACAGCTGCTCCTCTCTTCTTTCCTGCTGCTTGTGTGTGTGTGTATGTGTGTGTGTGTGTGTGTGTGTGTGTGTGTGTGTGGGTTCGTGTATGGTGTCACTGCACGGTTGTGACAGCGGCATCACCCCAAATCAGAGACGACGGGCTCTCTGCCACAACATGACTTGCTGGGAAGTTTAAAAGGAGCAAACATGGATTCAAATCTGACATCAACCCTCGTCTTTTATTTACATTTACTTGTATGGACATGCATGCTTATACACACACACACACACACACACACACACACACACACACACACACACACACACACACACACACACACACACACACACACACACACACACACACACACACAAACATATGCGTATACAGACAAAGTGTAAAGTCAAACATTTTATCGTTTCATGTGGCGGGTGTGTGAGACTGATTCCACTGTACAAAGACAGAGACTACAGGACAACAGTAATACTTTTAGGACAGGTACAGTACATCTGGAAAGTATTCACGCCACTTCACTTTTTCCACATTTTGTTATGTTATAGCCTTATTCCAAAATGGATGAAATATTTTTTTCCCTCAAAATGCTACACACAGTACCCCATAAGGTTTTTTAAATATATTTTTGCAAATTTATTAAAAACTTCAACAACAACAACAAAAATAAAACAAAAAGCAAAAACAATACTAAGAAATCACGTATACATAAGTATTCACAGCCTTTGCCATGAAGCTCAAAATTGAGCTCAAGTGCATCCTGTTTCTACTGATCATCCTTGAGATGTTTCTACAGCTTAACTGAAGTCCACCTGGTGTAAATTCAGTTGATTGGACATGATCTGGAAAGACACCTGTCTACATATAAGGTCCCACAGTTGACAGCGTATGTCAGAGCACAAACCAAACATGAAGTCAAAGGAATTGTCTGTAGACCTCAGAGACAGGATTGTCTCAAGGAACAAATCTGGGGAAGGGTACAAGGGTGGGAAGGGTGTTGCTGTGAAGGTTCCAGTGAGCACAGTGGCTTTCATCATCTGTAAATGGAAGAGGTTCTGATCCACCAGGACTCTTCCTAGAGCTGGCCACCCGTCTAAACTGAGCAATCAGGGGAGAAAGACCTTAGTCAGGGAGGTGACCAAGACTTCGATGTGACCATTGGGTTCTTGATCAGAGCCCTGAAAGAGTGACCTCAATCAGAGCTCCAGCATTCCTCTGTGGAGAGAGGAAAAACCTTCTACAAGGACAACCATCTGTGCAGCAATTCACCAATCAAGCCTGTATGGTAGAGTGGCCAGATAGTGAAGCAGATAACTGAAGCAATCCTTCACTTGGTGATGCAAGCATCAGATTTGACATGAATGTTCTTCATAAATCAGTGTTTGAGGAAAAAGTGATGGCCTCTTGAAAATCCAATATGGTGGCCAGGTAGGGGTCAATGAAGAATTGCACAGGGGTCAAAATCTAAAAATGTTCCAATCATATTGAAAGCTATACCGCATTATGTGTCTGGTCACAAAGATTGCAAAAAGGTATAGTTTGGACTATCTATAACTGAATGTTCTGGAGTTATGGGATGAAAACAGCAAGAATGGTGACAAAGGTCAATGTCAGTTTGTACAGGAGTCAAAAGTTAAAGTTGCTCCAATTTTGGTAAAACGTGGTGCAAATTATTGGTTGAACTAATAGGATTAATAAATGGAATAGTTTTGACTGTGCTGAATGCTCGGTTTGCAAAGTAAATGTCAAACAGTGTCGACATCCACTGGATTCTATAGCATGATGTGATAGATGTTACCCTGTAACATGACAACTGAGCATGACACATGGTGCAAACTATTCCTTTTTAAAACCCTATTAACTCAACTAATAATTTGCATCACATTTTACAAAAATTGATGCAACTTTATCTTTTGACCCCTATACAAACTGAAACTGACCTTTGTCACCATTCTTGCTGTTTTTACCCCATAACTTCATAACAGTCAGACATAGATAGTCCAAACTATACCTTTTTGGAATATTTATGATCAGACAAATAATGTGTTATACTTTTCAATATGATTGAAGCGTTTTTAGATTTTGACCCTGTGTAATTCTTCATTGACCCCTACCTGGCCGCCATATTGGATTTTCAAGTGGCCATCACTTTTTTCTCAAACACTGATTTATGAAGAACATTCAGGCCAAATTTGATGCTTGCATCACCAAGTGAACAATTCTGGCCAGAAATCATATTTATCTGCTTCACTAAGACGGAAAGACAAAGACAAAGATTGAACTCTGGCGTGAATGTCAGGCATCATGTTTGGAGGAAACCAGGCACCATCCCTACAGGGAAGCATGGTGGTGGCAGAATCATGCTGTGGGGATGTTTTTCAGCAGCAGGAACTGGGAGACTAGTCAGGATTGAGGGAAAGATGAATGCAGCAATGTACAGAGACATCCTGGATGAAAATCTGCTCCAGAGCGCTCTTGACTTCACACTAAGTGGATGGTTCATCTTTCAGCAGGCCAGTGACCCTAAGCACACAGCCACGAAATCAAAGGAGTGGTTCAGGACAACTCTGTGAATGTCCTTGAGTGGTCCAGCCAGAGCCCAGACCTGAATCTGACTGAACATCTCTGGAGAGATCTCTGGTGAGTGCACCGACACTCCCAATCCAACCTGATGGAGCTTGAGAGGTGCTGCAAAGAGGAATGAACAAAACTGCCCAAATTATTGAGCAAAAGGTGTGAATACTTATGTATACATGATTTTTTAAATTTTTAAAAACTTTCATGTTGTCATTATGGGGTGTTGTGATTAGAATTTTGAGGGGGGGAAATGAATTTACTCCATTTTGGAATGAGGCTGTAACATAACAAAATGTGGACAAAGTGAAGCGCAGTGAATACTTTCCAGATGCACTGCCTTTTTCAAAGAACCTCTTCGATTTTCAGATAATTATTAACAATAGTGGCGATATTATAGAAAAACCTAATATTGATTTATTGATCTAACATTCACAAACATAAACTCTGCAGACTTTTTCCCCCCCAATATTTTTTGTTAAGAAAGAAAATATGGCACCCAAAGACAAAATGATCATAAAAGACACAAGTTATTAAGAAATTATGTCATTTTGATAATAAGAACCATAGTTTAAACAAAAATAACAGTCCAATAGTTTTATCATCAAAATATTATGCATGTTAAAAGAAATACAAGCTAAATTTTCTGGCTTTTAAGATATTTACATACTAAACAAAAATAAACCTAATAACAAAGCAAAATTATATATATATATATATATATATATATATATATATATATATATATATATATATATACACACAAAGAATAAAAGAATTAAAAACAGAAAAAAACAGAGAATTAAAAAAGGACCCTGCACATCTCTTTCCACCGCTGCATGTTACCATTGTAGAAATTAAAATGACAATTTACATATGATTTACAAATGGATATACACTGAAAAAAAAAACCCTGGATTGATCCCATTAGTAACATTTTTTTCTTTTCTTCAGTTTTGTATACATCTTGTACATTCCATGTTTTCTTCACAAACCTTTCATTTGAATATATGCTACAAAATATTTAGTTTGATCTGTTTTCTAAGTGTTATGGGTGAAATAATTAAGTTCTGAAGCATTTTTTTTTAATTTTATCTCTTCCATTTAATCTTTTTTTCTGGTATGTCAAGAAGCAGCTTTGTGACATTACAAACATTTATAGAGAGACTGTTGACACTCAGCATTCTTACTTTAAACTCAGCCTGCACTGTGTTGTCATTTAAAAGCCCTCATCTGTCCGTTGGAGATGTATTTGAGCGATTGCTGAGCAATTGGTCTGATAACAATACGGGTCTTGGAACGGCAGCAAGGCGTGGAGAAGAAAGACTTAAAGAACTGAATGTGTCCTGAGGGGGCAGTACAGATACTAGTGACATCACCTCTACAGGTGTTGCGGGTGGTTGTCCTGGAAACGGGGCACAGCAGCCTTACTGACAGGTCTCCTGTCAGCCTTCGCCCTGTCAGACCTGTTTTTGACCCTCGGGCTTGTTTGCCACCTTGAAGATCCAAGGTGACAAACGGCCAAAAGAAAAAAAAAAGAAAAGAAAAAAGAAGACATATTTCAGCTTGAAACACGACGAATTTCAGAAATCATCATGAATCATCAAGGCAACTGAGCTTTTTAAATTTTTTTTCATACTTTTTATTTTTGGGCCAGTCCTTCTGAGGCTTCTCTAGAAGTCATTCCATGTGAATAAAACCTGCTGCCAAATCCACATGAAACAACTCAGGAGTTCAGTTTTTTCATCTTGAAAATTTCATGTTTGTGAAACAGATGATCAAAGTCCACACCTCTCTCAGGCAGACAAACCTTCTCAGGTTCAATGCAGAACAGAGAACAAGTCGGTTAGCAAGAGAACGCCGCGTTAAAGTGACAGTGACGCATCCAGAACTTTCCTGGGGTGAATGTTACCAACCAATGGATCAAGAACTCTGCTGCAACGTTGTGGGACGTGTTTGCTGTGATGTTGTTATCAGACAAAGTGAATATGACAAAAATAAGTAATATAAAATAAATAAGTAGAAAAGTAGAACAGCACTCGGACAGTAGAGGTGGGCGATACCGGGACTTTTGGTATTGATCCGATACCAAGTAAATACAGGCTCAGTATCGCCGATATCAATACAGATACCGATACTTTTTCATATTTAAGCTTCATAGATCCAAAGGATCCAAAAGACTTAGGATAGAATTTTGCCAAACATTGTATGTGACAACAAAATACTTTATTATCACAATCAACATTTTTGTTTAAAAAAAATCACTCAACACAACTTAAAACAAAATCACCTGAGGTAGAGGGCTGACAAACCACAATAGACAGTGACACAGCGCAGCGCTGCTCTTACAGACAGAGAGTAGACTTTGATGACTCTGCATGCGCAGCAGTCAGTGGGTGCGGGAGAGAATAAAGTATTTTGTTGTCACGTACAGTGTTTGGCAAAATTCTATCCTAAGTCTTTTGGATCCTTTGGATCTATGAAGCTTAAATATGAAAAAGTATCGGTATCGATATCGGCAATACTGGGCCTGTATTTACTTGGTATCGGATCAATACCAAAATTCCCAGTATCGCCCACCTCTAATATCCAGTGACTTGGAAATGTTCACATATCCACATACCCACTCTTGTTTGAGGAGAACTGGCAGTAAAAGTGATGACTTGTATGAATAATAATCCTTAGATTGAGCTTGCTACTTAAGAAAAACAGATTTCTGAGATAAGTATACTATAGCCCCTTTAAAATACAGATAAGCGCAGAAAATGTACGATGGAAATGTGGTGTACTCGTAAATGAGTCTGAAAAAGTAGCTTGTGGCTGGACTTTTCTTCACACTTAATTCTGAGAGGCAAATCTCATGCAGAAAACGCTACAGTTACTAATGTATGTACATTTACATTTGCATTTATGCATGCATTCAAACAGTTCTGCAGAGTTTTGGCTTCCATCATGTGGAAGTTGACTAAGCCGCACATAAATTTTTCTCTGCAAACACTTTCTCCTTCAGGTAGGACCTGTCTGTGTGTCGCGGCGTCTGTAAGGGCTGGCGAGCTGTTTCTTTGCTAATTCGTTTACAATTAGCAAATGTAAATCAGACAGGTGCCGCTGCGGTCTATCAGAGTCGGTATTTGTTTTACTGAAGGGGGATCTGATCCTCCCTTTGTAATCGCACGCTTGCACGCACGTGCAAATGCATGCACGTGTGTGAGCACACGGCAAGGTCACCTCCACGTATCACTGAAGGTCCCTCTGCACAAATAGATGCATGCATTAGAAGTTTTGCATTTTAAAAAAGAACCAAAGTTGTTTTTTTTATTTGGAGGAACGACTACAGAGAGTGCCTTGTGTCTGACTGACATATGTTCACTGTATGTGAGAGAAGAAGTGGGATCAACAATCTCTGCACATAAGGAGAGGTACAGCTGCTAGATAGCGTTGCGTAGTGTTTGTTAGGGGTAGTGTGTGTGTGTGTGTGTGTGGGTGTGTGTGTGTGTGTGGGTGGGGGGGTGCACATGGGAGCAAATACATGAGTGTGGTTATATGGTACGTGTCTGTGGGTGTGTGTGTGTTTGAAGAAGTGCGTGACTTCACACAGGCGTAGTCGTCGTAACAACGTGTGCCAGTGCGGCACGAGTGGAAGTTGAGTGTCAAACTGGTGAAGAGGAAGGAGGAATCAGCAACATTTGGTTTCCAGTATGTCACATTTCCACTGCATCTTAATCACCTTTATTAATGCCAAATGCTGAACACGACGGAGAAGAAGCCCTCGCCGAAAAAGACCCACCGAAATGATAAATGTGCCGTTTTTATATTGGATGGCAGACAAACAAGTTTTAATGACGGTTTTTAATACTCACATAACCTCCTACACGTAGAACTCATTTAACACACACACACACACACACACACACTGAGAGAATGTTTTTGTCACTTTAAGGGACTTTCCACTTGATTTTCTGGTGCTTTTCTAAATTGTTAGGAGTCAAGCCTTTGACATCTCCATCAAGTCAAGTTTGGGAGGGGCCGCACTAAAATACGAAATGAACGAAATGGAGTGAAATGGGGCGAAATAGGTACTGATAATCACAAAATGGGGGCAAAATGTAACAAAATAGAGCAGATTGAACCAGACTAACTCCAAATAATTACTTTTATTTAATTGTTTAGCTTTTGTTTTTGTGAGATGTGCTCAGTACATGTAGTTGGGGCAGGTGCACCATCTGGGGTTTAAGAGATGAAACTTGAGTCAGTGGGTCAGTCTGCTCCATTTCGTTATGTTTAACCCCCATTTCGTTATTATCAGTCCCATTTTGCTTAAAAATAATTAAATAAAAGTAATTAATTAAATTATATTTTATCATGTATGGAGTCAGTCTGGGGTCTGCTCCGTTTTGTTACGTTTTACCCCCGTTTCGTTATTGTCAGTCCCCATTTTGCTCCATTTTGCTTAAAAATAATTAAATAAAAGTAATTAATTGAATTATATTTAATCATATATGGAGTTAGTCTGGGTCAGTCTGCTCCGTTCCATTACGTTTTACCCCTGTTTCGTTATTATCAGTCTCCATTTCACTTAAAGATAATGAAATACAAGTAATTAAGTGAATCATATTTAGTCATATTTGGAGTCAGTCTGGGTCAGTCTGCTCTATTTCCTTACTTTTCACCTCAATTTTGTGATTATTAGGCTCCATTTCACCCCATTTCGTATTTTAGTATGTCCGGTCTGGGAGCATCCGCTGGTGCTACACTTTGTCGCACCCACAGCACTAGTCCTAGATGGCAACCACCCAAGCAGACAACTGGCCCATACCCACATCTCCAAAATAACCATCTATCTGGCACAGACAGGTAACACGTAAGCATTCCCCTTTGGTCTTCTCCAGCTGGCGTGGTCCTCAACACTCAGGCACCTGCGTGCTGGGTCATGCACAGAGAAACAGGCCACATGGCCAAAATGTCCTAGCTGACGCTCCCTCACAATACAAGTAATACTCCTCATCCTAGTTTCTATTAGTAACCACTCATTTGATATAAAGTCAACTCCATCCTTTGCAAGAAATCATTAATTGTTAATCATACCCATGGGCATGAAGACAGTAAATGTTATAGCACTTTGACATGTGACCCTAATGACCTTGGCCTTCACTCAAATGTTTGTCCTCTGGCAGGAGTTGTCAGACCTGTTCTGGAATTCACCTCAATGTGTGCTACATTTAGTCTAAATCCAGTTGAAAAAAAAATTCACTGAGCTTTGCTAATTTTTTAAGGGCAATTCTGGGGTGAGTCTTCATTGGCATACCATCATTGGAACGAAATCAGGAAAAGGACCTCAGAAGAGTCAGCTAACAAAATGGCAGACATTGCCTTGACTGCAAGGATTGACTTTAGGCAAATTTAATCTCACCTGGCCAATTCCAGAACCTATCTCTCTGTGCATGCCAAGTTTGATGCAAATCGGAACAGAAAATGAAAATTTTGACAGTTGACCTCAATGATCTTGACTCCAGTGATTGCCATTGGGTAAATCTGATTTTGTTTGTGCAATTTCAGATCACACCTACATTTGCATGCCAAGTTTGTTGGACACTGGAGTGAAAAATTAAAATTTTGACCTTTTACCTCAATAACCTTGGCACCAATGTCTGGCCTTCAGCAAATTTAATCAATTCCAATTCCAGAACCCATCTCCATGTGTGCCAAGTTGATTGGAAATCAATCTTGGCACACATTGTGTGGTGCAGAACATGTAAATTTTGACTCTTAACTCCAATGAGCTTGACTCCAATGACTTACCTTGGGTAAAAACTTTTCTGTTTTTCTTTTAAATGAATGAAATAAATATTAAAAAAATAAATAAATAAAAAATTTGATCTTGCTTGGGCAATTCCAAAACCCACTTACCTTTGTGTGACAAGTTTGTTGTGTGTGTGTGTGTGTGTGTGTGTGTGTGTGTGTGTGTGTGTGTGTGGGTAGCTTTTAACCCTAATGAGCTTGATGTTTGTCAATACTAACATTTTAACAGAGATTCTAGGCTTGATCGTTTGTACAGATGAAATTTGGCGATAACTGGCCAAAAGCTGTGGGTCAAACAGGGGAACAAATGGACAAACTTTGCTCAAATTAAAGTATGATGAGTTTTCAAAGGAATGAAAGAGATTCAATAAAGCAGCTGTCAGAGGAATTACAAAAATCCACAGCATTCTCAAAATGCCAATGAAAAAAGCCAGTGCCGACTTTATATTCCTCACTACTTTTGTGATATGATTGAAGAAATATGACCTGAAAGGTGTATTTTTCAAATCTGTCGGTTTGTATCAACCCTTCATCATTCTGTTCAGTCAAACCAGCATCATTCAAAAATGCAAAGGACCAATGTAGTCCTTCAAGCTTTTCTTTTGTTACTTTATTGCAAATTTTCCTCTTACCCCCACTTCGAATTAATGCTGGAAAGACTATTCATTAAAGCATTCTGTCAGATTTTGTTGTCTTTCCTTTTGTTTCTGAGCCACACTATCATGAAGTCATGAAAATTGTTGCCATTTTGCTATCTGATGATTTGTGAACAATTGTATGTCTGGCCAAACTTCAAAATGTCCCTGCAATTGTCAGTTCCTCTGCAGAACATCAGAAGCTTAATGTTAAAAAAGGAACACATATTAACGAAACACATTTTTTGCTTGTTTCCACGTATTTGTGATATGTACAGGTTAGCTAGGCAAGCTAGCTAGCCTAATTAGCCACTGTCCCAATTGGAGTTAGTTGTCTCAGATAAAGGTTAATTTGATTTAAATTAGCTCAAGGAAATGACACATTTGTACCCTTGACTTACAATGCATTTTACTTAATCTGTTTTAGAACAGGTTACAAGTAGAGGAGAATTTTCTTTTACATTGTCTGCTAGTTGTTGTGTACACAATCTTGGGGCCTTAAAATTCTCTTGTGCTGAATTCAGTGTGACTGTACAACACGTGGGTGAATTTTTCAAGCTACAATTTTAAACAAATCTAATCATCCTGACAGATTATATGCAGTAATAAATTGCAATTTCCACATCACATTTGTTGCTAAAATGGTAGCGTGACTAGCTTTGCAAAAAGTACAATAGGCCTAAACCCTGACCAAACCCCCCAAAAGTCTTGATCTTAAAAATTAATGATGACTAGTTTTATGCCCTCACACCAGAAGACCACACAGTGTTTTATGCCACTGGCAAATGCCTTATTCCCAGCAGCTGTCTGAATGCATAAAAGCCTGGCTTGTTGATAATTCTGCAGCTTAAAAGCACTGCCAAAAAGAAAGATGGGCAAAAATAACGACATTAATTCTATGATTTGAGTCACCACTCAGACTCGGCATTTAAAAGTGCTTAAAACTAGCAGCTGGTGTCAACAAGGCAATAAAAGCTGGCACAGGGGATCGCTCTGCCCAGCTTGTGTCAGGCAGCAGGATGCCCGCCACAGTTTAAAAGGTGACCGTCTATGCCAGTGTGAATGAGACACAAACACAGGATGCAGGGTACCAGTTATAAAAGAGACAGAGGGGTAATGTGAGATTGTAAATTGTACTTTATTACACTTGTGTCATAGAAATATAAGTAAGCGACAACCTCCGGTGCTGAAAAATGAAGTCAAAGTTGCAATGCTTTGAATGGCCACATGAGGCTCATTCAAAAAAGTGAAGCCCCGCTCCACCAACACACACATAAGAAATTTTCTATGTACACTGTAGTAGATACCATGGTATACCATACAATGGTACCACAGTGGTACATACTAAGCTACCTCAGGTATTACCATGGTACATACATACATGGCACCTTAGCAACATACCATGGTGCATACTATACTACAAAATATAGCACTGTATGCAACATGGTACTGAAAATCCATCATGCTGCTTGTGCTATGCTACTGTCAAAAATATAGTGGTGCCCGTACCATAGTACAACCATAGTATGAGCACCATAGTACAACTATGTTAAATTTCTTATGGGATATGTTCAAATCTACAACTTTACAGCAGATGTAAACATCTTTACAGCCTGCTGCAAAAATGGTTTTTGACCTCTATCACTAGTTTACTTGTTCATGGCAACTTTGCAGGTGGTGAATTTTTACATAATTTATTCATTGAAGCTATTTTAAGCTATACATTGAGGAATTAGGGACATGGTCATTTTGATTCACAGATAGTGTAGTAGGTCCAGGTGGTCACCTGCTAGTAGCATTCAACAGCTGTGGATGCTAGCTGTTGCAGACTCAACTGTCTTTGTCATTATTATTACAAATGTCTGACGTAATTTGACGTACTGTTTACTTAACTCTACTAACATGCCATATAAGAAGTCAGTGCTCCAGTATTTCTGTATTATTCAATGCGTATAGTAGGACCTTTATCAGTAATTACACAGCAACACTAGACAGTGTCTATTGACGGTTTTAGAGTATCTCAGAATCCTTTGCACGCTGGGGAGGGAGGCTTGATAATGGCTCAGCTTAATGCTAATGTTAACATTGAAAATGCCATAGACATGCTAACATGTTAGCATCGGTCCCGTTTTTAAGTTATAAAATACATCTACCAACTGTTTCAGAAGACCATAACAGGTCGGTTTAACATCAAAAAGGTAAATGTTACTTACAGACATATGCTATTTCAGGAAAAATTAAGTTAAAGCGAAATAAAACAAAGAACCAACGAAGCAGCAGTTTGAAGATCGAAGCACTGCTTCATTGGTTCAAGGTTCAAAGCAAAGCTGCGCTGCAGAAATGCTTGATTACAGACCCGCTGCAGGGTCTGTAATCAATGTAGAGAAATGATCATTTTCCTGACAAACACCCCCCCAAAAGCAACAGCCACTTTGAAGGACCCATAAGGGAATCGTTAAGCAAAAAGGCTGTTGATGTCGATGGATCAAATCATTTCTTAAGGATACCCTGAAAAGAACCGGTTCCCGACACACAACCCTAACAGAAACACACTTAAAAAAAAAAAAAAAAACTCACATTAAAGACTCATGATTATCTTAAACACCTAAATGCATATTTTGGTTGAACTCACCTCCATAATGATGCAATGTTGCAAACAAGTTGCCACAAACGCTTGTTTACACTGACAACAAAATCTCGGCCTCCCCAGCGAGAATGTGATTACACACTAGGTTTGACACCATAAAGTCATCAATATGGGTCCAATGAACCCATATAGACACTGTCTAGTGTTCATTTAACACTGGTGATTTTGCTGTGTAGCAAGTAGCTTAGTAGCCTTAGCTACAGTCATAGTCCCCCAGTTATAGAGGTAATATACTGGTTGTAGTTGTTGATACCCACAACCAAGCCACAACATTATTAGAGGCAATGCCCAGTTAGCAAAAATGATTAATCTGAATTCAGATGTTCGAGCCAGTTAGCTTTAGCTAGGTTCGCTACATCACGATAAGTGAATGTGTTCGGGCTTATATTCATCCCATCCAGGTCATGCCAGTCTTGCCCACATATCAAGTCTTTGCCCTTTATGTGTTGCCTATTTATGTGTTTATGTGTTGCCAGAGACTGTCAGTGCCAAGATCAAGACAAAGAAACCGACCCCATTTAAACGTCTAACTGGCTTAAAAAAAAAAATCCTTTGGATGACATCACTGAGGGTTTGTCCATCATACAGACAGTCTATTAATATAACAGAATAGCGTGACACAAGAAGGTCACGCCCTCTGATTCTGCTCCTGTGTTGTGTTTCCAGCTCAGGCTGCTCTTGAACAAGCTTCAGAGCTTCGCCGGTGACATTACTCTCACTGCATTGTCTGCTCTCTCAGGTGAAGGGTATCATTTGCCACAACTCCTGCCAAGTCAGGAGTTGGAAAACTTTAATTTCCTTGGCTCTTGAGACAGTGCCAGAGATTTGATATGCATTACCCAAGGCCTGAAACTGGAGTTGCCGCGGACTCAGAGTGAGCTGAGTACTTTGCGGCAACATTAGCTAACTTTTTAACCTCCGTATCGTCTTTCTTACCACCTTCTTGGTCGGTCTGTGATTGTATCCTCATCAGCAAGACTCAAGAAGACTTGTCTGGATCTGGGCCACAAAGTACATTATGATCCACGTCCAGTACCCATTAACGACGTGGCTCTTAAATGCCCCTCAAACCCCTCTAGCTCTTAAATCTACACCCTTTCTGCCTGGATATTCACGAGGATGCTTTTCATTCTGTTTGCTTTCCTGCAGTTTTATTAATAGAAGAGATGTTTCAAGAAACCTAAGCAGAGCTGTCAGTCAAAAGTGCAAGACATCCTGAAGGTTAATGGCTGAGGAAACGCTGAGCGATTTAAACACCATATGGATAGACTCATCATCTACAAGCTGTTCAAGGTTGAACCCATCCAGAACACTGTAGGATTGAGATAATAGCCTTCTTCGCCCAACTGTTGTTAAGTTACCAGTCTCCTTTCAGCTGCAGGGAACTGAGACCCCACTTTTTTCAAACCGCTTCTTTCTTTCTTTCTTTCTTTCTGCAGACTGTCATGTGTCCATGACAGACAGTTTGATGACAGCTCCTTTCTTCCTTGATTCCTTCTTGCCAGCCCCTTTTCTCTTTTCACCATCTTCCTCCTCAGCCGTACACATCAGTTGGAGAGTGGCTCGCCCTCACAGCCATCTGTTTCCAGGCAGCCTGTGAGCTGAAATATGTAGGGCCTAATTAATTCAACCAAATTGTTTTAGAATAGATTAATACAATAATGACAGCACACGAAAGGTTATTTCAAGTACACCACTCAGCTAATCTCATCAAAGCGTAGATTTTAGTGCGCCACACTCAGTGAACACCCACTGCCATATAGAGCCTCGTATGCACAGATCCTATTTATGTACATTGGAAAACCACTCAGTGTTTGGTGCAGTAATTAAGAGACAAAGTTGTCTGTCTATGCGGTGCTGAATGAAAATGATATATATGGAAGTAAAACAAATTTCCAAGGTTCTGTGGGATTTTGGAGTCTATTTGGAATATACATTAACTGTTCTGTTAATAACAATATGATTAATAGTTATAGCCAACCCTTCTGTAATACCTGGTTTTATATGTTCAATTAAAGCTACAGTGTGTAGAATGTAATGCCATCTAGTGGTAAGGTTGCAGACTGCATTATGCTGCATGTCAAGATGCTGACTATACAGCATAATTATTGCACATGTGTGGCATAGACTGGTCACAATAAAAACTTGAATGTGAAGTTTTAACACACAATATCATGCCTTAAATGTCACAAGTTTTGACAGACCATGCATTTGACTTTCAGATTGCAGAAATGTCCACCAGAACTGGTGTCTGTGAACTGAATGTTCATGTCATGATCATGAGCCGCTACCAATGTTGTTTCCAATAATAGCCAGTATAGATACTGAAAAAAAAAAAACCCATAGGTTTTCTGAAGAGCAGGTTTCAAGCTCAAATGGGGCACCACAAGATGTTGCCATCTTTGTTGCGCATGACTCCACCTCACTCTTGGCCAATCTATGAGTGGGTAAAGGGACAGAGCGTGGGCATGGCCAGCTTGACCTTGGTGGGACTAAAGAAGTCTGAAGACACCTGTCTATCTCATTGTTACCAAGCTAGCTAAGGCTAAGAGGCTATGGAACTTATTTTGGGTGTTTGACTCACAGATATTCTAATAGAATGGGTGGTGGTTTTCTTAATGGGTAGCTTAAGTGCCGGTATTAAAAATTATAATGGCATATTGCCTCAGTACCCATAGAACCATCACTGCTACTAATGTCGCTAAGCTATCTGTAGCCAATAATTGCTGCGAATGGTGCTAATGTGCAGATGAATAACAATGAAATTTCACTCAATGGAAAGACTAGAATACAGAATTCTTAGATGGTCTGTCGGTAGAATTAAAAGCACAACAAGCCACATTACTTCAGATATTTCTAATAAAATGTTTAGAAAGGACAAACACAATTGAGTTCACAGCAGCTAGCTGCCGCTGGTAGCGGCCTCTCTGCTAATGGCCAGATCAAACACAATAGTAGTCAGTCAAAATGATCACACCTGTAATTATTCTTAACTTTATAGATTAAAATAGCTTAAACTGTGGGTTTTCGCACTTCTGAGTGCTTACTCTGCCTACATCACAACAAACCCATATCTGGATAAAGAGGTGGAGCATGGGTGACACCCTGCATGGCCTGGGTGGACAAGTTACAGACAAGCTAAGCTAACAGGCTAACCTTGGTTTGGGTGTTTTTTAAAAAAATCATATTGTTGGAGACTGGGCAGTGATTGTCATAACAATTAGCTTTGGTCTGGGCATTAACAATTATGACATGGTTATATTTGTTGGTAATGGTGGATTAACTGGACGTAACAGATGAAGCTACTGGTAGCTGCTAAAAATGCTAATGGCATTAGCAGACAATAATAAGTAAAACAAAAATTTCACGCAATGTACGAGGTCTATCAGAAAAGTATCCTACCTTTTTTATTTTTTTAAAAAACTATATGGATTTGAATGACATGCGATTACACCAATCATGCTTGAACCCTCGTGCGCATGCGTGAGTTTTTTCAGGCGTGTCGGTGATGTCATTTCCCTGTGGGCAGGCCTTGAGTGAGATGTGGTCCCGCCCTCTCGGCTGAATTCCTTTGTTTCACACGCTGCTCGAGACGGCGCGCGTTGCTTTATCAAAATTTTTTCTGGACCTGTGAGGAATATCCGAGTGGACACTATTCCAGAAATTAAGCTGGTTTTCGGTGAAAAGTTTAACGGCTGATGAGAGATTATGGGGTGTTTCTGTCGGTGTAAGGACTTCCCACGGAGCGGGACGTCGCGCAGCGCTTCCAGGCGCCGTCGTCGGCCTGTTTCGACCTGAAAACATCCTAATTTAAGGCTTAATTCACCCAGGACGTCGTGAGAGAACAGAGAAGGACTTTATGAGGACATTCCACTGTTTAAGGACATTTTTTAATGAAAGACGTGCGCGCAAATTCGCCGAGTCATTTCCGTGACGACTCGATGAATCTGTGTGCGCCGCGACAGGAAAAACACCTCCGTGTTGAAAACCATTTGTAAAATTCAGGCGGCTTTTGATGGCTTTCAACAAGTGAGTAACTGAGAAATTGTTTAACAGCTTGGGCATGTTCCAACTTGCCCGTTAAGGTTTCCAACGGAGGTGTTTTTCCTGTCGCGACCCCCCGCAGTCGGGTCCGGCCCGACATGCGACTCTGCCTGCACGTTCTCTGAGCCATTCCTAAACAATGAAAAATCGACGAGAGGGTGGGTGACTCCTCACTCAAAGACTGCCCACAGGCGAATGACGTAACCGACAGGCGTGAAAAAACTCTTGCATGCCCACGAGGGTTCAAGCATGTCTGATGTAATCACACGTGATTCAAATCCATATTGTTTTTGAAAAAATTAATAAGGTTGGATACTTTTCTAATAGACCTCGTATATTGCAGCACAGACATCTTGGAAAAGACTTCATCAAGAGAATTAACCACACAACAAACCATGTCAGTGCACATATTTGTAATAAAATGCTCAAATGACAGACACAGCGGCTAGCAGCCGCAGCTAGTAGCCTTGCAGCGTGACTGACACTGTGAATCTGAACTCTTGGTTCAGTGAGCTGCCACTCAAAGCAGCCACACCCATAATTATACATAATGAATGGCTTAAAACATCTTAAACAAGAGATTAAGTCCTATATAGGCCCCGAGGCCTGTTGGTGCCGGTGTTCATCTCTGTATTCCGTAGCATCATGTGGATGAGAGTCTACAACGTCCCCTGGATGGGACGCCAGTGCGACGCAGGTTACTTCTCCACTCAAGGACAGTACCCATTTACAGCTGGTTGGACTGACACCCATGTCTTCACTAAGGTCACAAGCTGGAAGCATGAGCAGGATTCATACTCAGTTCAACATATCAGCAGGCCAGCTCCTTATCTACTCAGCTACCTGCTCCACAGCTAAGACGTTACTAAAAAAATGTACCCTCTGTATAGATGTCATGGAGAGGGAAACTACCTATAGAGACTAAAACAGTTTTTTTTTGTACCAGGCTGGAAACATGTTTTTCTTTTTTCTCCTGTCAAGTTGGACAATTTAACATGGACTTCTGTGGCAATGTGCTCATGTTTGGAGCCATCCTCAAGTGGCCAGTCAAGGAACTGCAACTTTTTCTTCTGCTCGGTCTGCTTCATTTGGGACAATCAAAGGTAACCACTTGGTAACTACACCAACATCATTGGATGAACACCAAGGTCAAGTGAATCACTTCGATGGTCCAAAACGAGGCAAAAGAAGAAAATGTTGCACTTACTACTACTACTGCTACTACTACTACCACTACTAATATATATTTTTAAGTATCAACTGCATAAATTAATAATAAAATAATAATAATAATAAATTAGACGGCATTGCTTAAATTTTCATTGTTACGCAGATGATACTCAGCTTTATCTATCCATGAAGCCAGAGGACACACACCAATTAGCTAAACTGCAGGATTGTCTTACAGACATAAAGACATGGATGACCTCTAATTTCCTGCTTTTAAACTCAGATAAAACTGAAGTTATTGTACTTGGCCCCACAAATCTTAGAAACATGGTGTCTAACCAGATCCTTACTCTGGATGGCATTACCCTGATCTCTAGTAATACTGTGAGAAATCTTGGAGTCATTTTTGATCAGGATATGTCATTCAAAGCGCATATTAAACAAATATGTAGGACTGCTTTTTTGCATTTGCGCAATATCTCTAAAATTAGAAAGGTCTTGTCTCAGAGTGATGCTGAAAAACTAATTCATGCATTTATTTCCTCTAGGCTGGACTATTGTAATTCATTATTATCAGATTGTCCTAAAAGTTCCCTGAAAAGCCTTCAGTTAATTCAAAATGCTGCAGCTAGAGTACTGACAGGGACTAGAAGGAGAGAGCATATCTCACCCATATTGGCCTCTCTTCATTGGCTTCCTGTTAATTCTAGAATAGAATTTAAAATTCTTCTTCTTACTTATAAGGTTTTGAATAATCAGGTCCCATCTTATCTTAGGGACCTCGTAGTACCATATCACCCCAATAGAGCGCTTCGCTCTCAGACTGCAGGCTTACTTGTAGTTCCTAGGGTTTGTAAGAGTAGAATGGGAGGCAGAGCCTTCAGCTTTCAGGCTCCTCTCCTGTGGAACCAGCTCCCAATTCAGATCAGGGAGACAGACACCCTCTCTACTTTTAAGATTAGGCTTAAAACGTTCCTTTTAAAACGTTCCTTTTTGCTAAAGTATAGGTCCATAAAGTATAGGTCCTTTTTATTTTTTTCAAAAACTATATTGATTTCATTCATATGTTTTTACGTCAGACATGCTTGAACCCTCGTGCGCATGCGTGAGTTTTTGCACGCCTGTCGGTGACGTCATTCGCCTGTGAGCACTCCTTGTGGGAGGAGTCGTCCAGCCCCTTGTTGGAATTCCTTTGTCTGAGAAGTTGCTGAGAGACTGGCGCTTTGTTTGATCAAAATTTTTTCTAAACCTGTGAGACACATCGAAGTGGACATGGTTCGAAAAATTAAGCTGGTTTTCGGTGAAAATTTTAACGGCTGATGAGAGATTTTGAGGTGATACTGTCGCTTTAAGGACTTCCCACGGAGCGGGACGTCGCGCAGCGCTCTCAGCCGCCGTCGTCAGCCTGTTTCAAGCTGAAAACCTCCACATTTCAGGCTCTATTGATCCAGGACGTCGTGAGAGAACAGAGAAGTTTCAGAAGCATTTTATCCGGATATTCCACTGTTAAAGGAGATTTTTTTAATGAGAGACATGCGTCCCGGATGCGCGTCGGCTCGCAGCCGGCGCGGTGCGGCGGCACAGGAAAAACACCTCCGTGTTGATAACCATTTGTAAAATCCAGGCGGCTTTTGATGGCTTTCAGTGGAGTGAGTATCTGAGAAATTGTTTAACAGCTGGACATGTTCCAACTTGTCCTTAAGGCTTCCAACAGAGGTGTTTTTCCTGTGGCGGAGCGTCGCAGCGGCTGCGAGCCGACGCTGCAATCCGCCCGCATGTCTTTCTTTAAAAAAATCTCCTTTAACAGTGGAATATCCGGATAAAATGCTGAAACCGACTTCTTCTGAAACTTCTCTGTTCTCTCACGAAGTCCTGGATCAATAGAGCCTGAAATGTGGAGGTTTTCAGCTTGAAACAGGTTGACGACGGCGCATGGGAGTGCTGCGCGACGTCTCGCACCGTGGGAAGTCCTTAAAGCGACAGTATCACCTCAAAATCTCTCATCAGCCGTTAACCAGCTTAATTTTTTGAACCGTGTCCACTTCGATGTGTCTCACAGGTTTAGAAAAAATTTTGATCAAACAAAGCGCCAGTCTCTCAGCAACTTGTCAGACAAAGGAATTCCTACGAGGGGCTGGACGACTCCTCCCACAAGGAGTGCTCACAGGCGAATGACATCATCGACAGGCGTGGAAAAACTCACGCATGTGCACGAGGGTTCAAGCATGTCTGTCGTAAAAACATATGAATGAAATCCATATAGTTTTTGAAAAAAATAAAAAGGACCTATACTTTATTGACAGCCCTCGTAGTTAGGGCTGGATCAGGTGACCCTGAACCATCCCTTAGTTATGCTGCTATAGACGTAGACTGCTGGGGGGTTCCCATGATGCACTGAGTGATTCTTTCTCTTTTTGCTCTGTATGCACCACTCTGCATTTAATCATTAGTGATTGATCTCTGCTCCCCTCCACAGCATGTCTTTTTCCTGGTTCTCTCCCTCAGCCCCAACCAGTCCCAGCAGAAGACTGCCCCTCCCTGAGCCTGGTTCTGCTGGAGGTTTCTTCCTGTTAAAAGGGAGTTTTTCCTTCCCACTGTCGCCAAGTGCTTGCTCACAGGGGGTCGTTTTGACCGTTGGGGTTTTTCCGTAATTATTGTATGGCTTTGCCTTACAATATAAAGCGCCTTGGGGCAACTGTTTGTTGTGATTTGGCGCTATATAAAAAAATTGATTTGATTTGATAAATTAATTGATATTGTAATACATATCGAATCTCGGTGATCCAGCAATACATATCATATCCTGTTTGAGAAGCAGTACAGAGCCCTAGCGTTGATGACGTCATATGCATTGTGTTAATATTGATTTTTGATTGGTATTGTGTAACTGTTACGCCACTACTGCCTGTTCATGCTGTCATAAACTGTGATCCTGTGCGTATTGCAACAGCCTTCTCCTGAACTCTCAGCTAGATTAATCAGAGAAAACTCAACCATCACGCTGATAGTTCCTAAAAGTTTGTGTGACATTTTTTACACAGTGGGTGTCTTATTTTGGAATACAACTCTTTCAACGTGGATCCTGTGAGAGCGTGCGGCTGTGCCATCAGTCACCTGGACTAACCTCTGTAGGGAACGTTACAGACATGCAGAAGTCACAGGGCTGTTGTTCATCAAGATTAATACCAGCTCATTGTCGTCCCCGGAGAGGCAAATGAACAGATTCCCTCCTTGACTTCCAGAGCGGCCTCCTATAGACGGCTCTGCTTCATTAACGCCAGTATTATGGCTGAACCACTTACAATTAGGACTGTGTTTAAGACGGAGAGCCGTGCACATACAAGTACAACGTCTGCACGCACGCTCACCCTTACACCGACAATCACACGCACGCAGAGTCGCGTAGTGTCAGGTGCATTTTTTAAGAGGAGGAATATGATAATGAACCTGGCTTGATAGAGTAATTAACTGGGCTAAATGGAAATCCCACGAGGTTCAGTGATAGTTAGCAGATGTTCTCTGAAATACATTAAAGACCAAACGTGTTGTGAAGGGGGAAAGAGAGAGAAAGCAGACGAGAGAGAATACGCTGCAGATAAAGTTAAGAGCGTTTCAAATCGCGAGTAGAAAGCACAACCTTTGTGACTAGCTTGTTTTATTGGGAAACAAAGGGCGGATGAATCAGCTGATTGTGGTCACGTGGTTAAAGAAAATTAAAGGAGAATTACCTGAAGTGAGGTTCATTTTAATTTGGCAGCTTTAACAGCGGAAGAAATCACTGTTAATGGAGTTATAGTTCGTTATAGTTATATTCGTTATAGTTTGTTTTTGATCATGGCGTTGATGTGGTATGTTGAACGTTTTGAACAAGCTAATAAACGTGACCCAATAAATTTGGAAGTGGAGCTGTTTCTGATTTAGTGACTTGTGTAAAATATCAATGCTTTTATCCGTGAAAGTTTCCGCAGAACATAGAGATGGCTGACTTCCTATATGCTACATTGTAATTGGCTGAGTGGCAGCCGCCATTTTGAATGTGTGTAACTGGGTGTTGCTATAGATGCACAATGGCAGTCTTTGTGTCACTCTAGAGTCATATTAGAGACAAAAGTTTCTGTTTATGTGCATTCTTCATGACCATGGATCATAACTCTCATACCAGCAACATCAAAAAAACATCAAGATCTAAAGGAACTGAGTGTTTGGCTATCAATTGCACCAAGTACACTAAAACAAACAAGAAAGTAACATTCTACTCCTTTCCAAAGGGTATCGTTAACAAATGATTCGATCCATCAACATCAATAACCTTTTTGCTTAGCAATTCCCTTATTGGTCCTTCAGAGTGGCCGTTATTTTTGGGGGTGTTGGTCAGGAAAATGATCATTTCTCTACATTAATTACAGAACCTGCAGCGGGTCTGTAATCAACTTTTCTGCAGCACGGCTTTGCTTTGAACCTTGAACCAATTGAAGCAGTGATTCACAGATCGAAGCAGTGCTTTGATCTAATGCTTCGTTGTTTTATTTTGCTTTATCTTAATTTCCCCCCGCTAAAACCCTAAAGAGCATATGTCTGTGAGTAATATAACCTTTTTTATGTTAAACTGACCTCTTATGGTTTTCTGAAACAGTTGATAGATGTATTTTATAATTTAAAAATGGAACTGATGCTAACGCATTAGCATGTCTATGGCATTTTCAATGTTAAAGTTAGCATTAAACTGTTGCAGCTGTCAGCACATTTGTGTGCATTTGTTTCTGTATAATAATGGCTCAGCATTTGTTGTTGTAAAAGAGTCAAATGTATTACAAATTGTAATATTTTTAAATTTACTTTTGTTTATATATTAATAATAATCATAGCAACAACAGCAATAATAGTAATAATAACTAATAATGCTACAATACAATTTTAGAGAAAGAGACAAAAAGAACCTGATTGAAAACACAACAGAAAATATAAAAAACTCAAAATATAAAAGCTCAGGCTGCCTAGGTTATAATATACTTACAGCACCTTATTTTCCACTCTATACACTCCACAATCATAACCGCTGTTTAAATAAACGTTTGTAATAGTAGTTCCTTGTGTTCTAAAGTCAAATAGTGCATTACAGTAGCTTGTAGTACACTCAAGAGAAGTTTTGTTTGCAAAACATCACTCCACTGCAGCAGCCAAGCTGCCCCAGTTACACACAATCAAAATGGCGTCCAGATTACATCATTTTGTGGGAGTCGGCCCTCTCTATGTTCTCTCTGGTTTTCGTCACATTGATGCGCATGTGAGTGAATGAGGTGTTTTTTCTCACACCTCCCGATTGTAGTCGATGAAACCAAAATGGAGTTTCACCCATTAATGCTGACACTTAAAATGTGTAGCACAATGTTGATTAAAGAAATAAAACTTAAAATAAAAACATTGATTCCCCTCCTCCCTCCCCCCAAATATAAAATATTAACAAAACAAACTGTTTTTTAAGCTATATTTCCACAGCTCACTCTCCAGTATGGAGTGGTGGGCAGGGCTAACCTGAAAGTTAGCTTCAATCACTGCTAATCCGCTAGCTGCAAAGTTAACTGTGATAATGCTAAACCAAAAAAAACAAAAAAACAAAAAACAAAACACTTAGCTAAGTTACTCATAACTTTTACTGTATGAATTTAGTTTTGGGTTATTTTTTCTTTTTGCTTTAAAACCCATGAAAAGTAGAGGAAAACAGCTGAAAATGTAATGTGTTTGAGGGTAAACATGGAGATCCCAAAAAGGTTTGGAATGTCAACATCAGATGATGATGTACATAAATAGTTATAAACAAATGGAATTAAACAGTAGTTTCTCAGAGGAATGTTTTCAACACCTTGTTGAATCTATGCCACGAAGAATTAAGACAGTTTTGAAGGGAAAAGGGGGTCCAACCTGGTACTAGCAAGGTGTACTTAATAAAGTGGCTCGTGAGTGTAAAGTTTTTTCATAGTACAGAATGTATGAAATTAATAAAAAATATTAAGAATAAAAAAACTCACATGGAAAATTATTTTAATAATTTATGTGTCTTAACACAGAGGAATACCTTTAAATTAAATGCTGTTGAAAGATAGTATCTTTATTTACTTTTATTAACTGCTTGGGAATTATGAGGACCATATATGAAATCTTGTGAAAAACTAGTTTTTATGTACCTTGTATCATGAAGCATGTTACAGTTTCCTCTTAAATATTTTCAAAGTCCACCAATCCAATGTTTTGCATGTCAAATCTGTAAACACAATTTCTCACTGAAATGGCTTGTTTTTGGACTTCCGTGACATATGTCACACAGAAGTCCACGTTTGAACTCTTGATGTCTGCAGAGAGCAGAACTTTTATTTGCTACTAAACCCCCTTGCTTTGGGAAGGGGGCGTGGCAAGCAGCAGCTCCTTTCCTTTTAAAGCACCAGGCACAGAAACAGGTTATTTATATTTTGTGGACGCATCTCCTCGGTGTGTGTGTGTAGTACTTTTGGCTACATGCTCAAACAAATATTTTAATACACCTGGTGACCGACATTAGTTTACCACTACGGTATGTAATTCAGTAGCCCCTTTAAAATGCAACATCAAAATGATTTGCAGCACAAGTAGTTGTTGAAAGTCTTTAGTTGAGTAGAAAATATCTTTGCAAATATCAAGTTCACTTTCTCACTCCTCTGATAGGCTCAAACTGGCTGCTTTTTTCTCTACAGCAATATGAATCGTACCACCAGATCAGAGAAGTTGCTCTCCACAGCTCCGTATCGAGCTAGTTTGGTAAGTCACACTGAGAAGAGCCATCTGCTTCCCTGTCTGAACTTTAGAACAAAGACGCCAGACTGTCAAAGTTTCCCTCAAACAGAGAAATGCACCCTGACTCAATCACAGACAGGCGCAAACAGGCAAAGCGCCACAAATGCATATAGAGACACATGGACACACACTCCACCCACATATGCATGCTTAATTTGGACTTATTTCCTTCTGTTCTGCCGTCTAATGGACTTTCCCGTTCTTAGTTCAATAGCCCATCTGAGCAAACGGACATAATTTTGGATATTTCCTCTTTCACAAACTCAGAAATAGTTGTCCTAAAAAAAGACCTCGCTAAATGAGACGTGTGGTAAAAAGTGTGTGCATGTGTTTGCACTTGTGGAGCGGAGCACCTGTTAATATTGAGTTTATTGCTGAATTTATTCCAGTTAGTCCATGTGGTCAGTAGGTGTAAAGCAGCTGCAGGAAGTGTAATAATGACTTCCTGGTTATGCCGCCTCCTCCCACCCACTCATCGGGTACAGCCGGCCATGTGGGCCCACATGGACCGGTTCCATCACTAATGGACCGGCACTGAACACACACTTAAGACAGACTGTAGATGAAGACACCCTACAGGCGTGTTTCATGAAATGTTAGACGTTTTGTCCCAAATTATCATCAATCCTCACTTACACGTAAACTAATATGAATCCAAAAACCTATTGATAGATTTAGAATATCCCAGATATTGCACGCTGGGGAGGGAGGCTTGATAATGGCTCAGCTTAATGCTAACTTTAACATTGAAAACGCCATAGACATGCTAATGCGTTAGCATTGGTCCTGTATTTAAGTTATAAAATACATCTATCAACTATTTCAGAAGACCATGACATAAAAAAGCTAAATATTACTCACAGATATATGCTCTTTAGGGTTTTAGCGGGGAAAAATTAAGATAAAGCGAAATAAAACAAAGAACCAACGAAGCACTGCTTCATTGGTTCAAGCTTAAAAGCAAAGCCGCGCTGCAGAAATGGTTGATTACAGACCCGCTGCAGGGTCTGTATTCAATGTAGAGAAATGATCATTTTTCTGGCAAACACCCCCCAAAACAACAACCACTCTGGAGGATTGATAAGGGAATCGTTAAGCAAAAAGGCTATTGATGTTGATGGATCGAATCATTTCTCAAGGATACCCGAAAAGAACCAGTTCCCGACACACAACCCTAACAGCAACACACTTTTTATTTATTTATTTTTATAAAACTCACATTAAAGACACGATTATCTTAGTTAAACACCTAAATACATATTTTGGTTGAACTCATCTCCATAACGATGCAATGTTGCAAACAATTTGCCGCAAACGCTTGTTTACACTGACAACGAAATCTCGGCCTCCCCAGCGAGAACATGATTATGCACGAGTTTTGACACCGTAAAGGCATCAATAGTTGTGTTTGATGGGCGACACCCTAAAATAGAGGTATTCTCAGAGTTGGTCCTTGAGGTACGTTGCGCTACTCATGGTTAGCGATAGCTTAGCAACCAAATTAGTGATGACTGAGAGACAACTCAACAATGTGGATCTCTTTAAAACCATCAAAATATGTCAGAAATGTGGTAAATTGTGTCACAATCACACTTTACAACACAAATGGAAAATAATATTTTTGAATGGCCAAAAAAAAAAAGAAAAAAAAAAAAGAAAAAAAGAGTGAAACAGAACTTGGGTCACACTACATATATTTGTTCAGATCAATTCATCTGAAGCATTTAAAATTACTTTATTATTTCTTTTAATTTCACCATTTAACTTGTCCTGGGGTGAGTTAGCACTCTGACGTTCTCACTTGCTAGTGCAGGAGTTTGGTCTATGGTGTGCGCCAATCGTCTAAATGTCAGTCAAATCAATATACACAAATACAATGGCACTGTAATATTCTATTCTAAATGGTATAAAAACAATAACTTGGATGTCAATAAATAGAAGCTATCAGGTAACGGCCAAGCAAACACATCCACATTGGCCCCATGTGGGTTCCACATGGGTGGCCCAAATGGGGCCAATGCAATTTTGTCCAGAGGCTCCATCTGGGGTCCAGCTGGTTGGAGGTGGGCTATTGGGCGAGTCCAGTAGGCTACACACATGGGGCTCAACAAGGCTCGTCCAAGCCCACTTCCAACCAGCTGGGCCCCTGATGGAGCCCCCGGACAAAATAGCATTGGCCCCATTTGGGCCGCCCATGTGCAACCCATATGGGGGCAATGGGGATGTGATTGGTGGGTGGGACACTCTTCCAAAAATAGGCTATTCCACCTTGTATCTTCTTTTAAGTAACACAGACAGTTTGTCATAGTTGTTATATTCTGTCGTGGCCAGAAACAACACCAGCTACACCCACAAGGTTGGCAATCAAATACAGAAAAGTAGGGTCTAGATTGAAAACACGGTTCTACCAAGTGATATAATTTCATCCAAAATGGCCACTTGTTGTAACATCACACTGATCACAAGAACTCACAGAGTTGTGGAAGGCCTTTAATTTAATTTAAACCTTTATTTAACCAGGTTAGTAACACTGACCTGGACAATTTTTTAAAGTTTCCGATTCACCTAACTTTAACTATAACACACTGTATGAAAGAAGGAAAATATCTCCAACAGGGAAACACTTCTTGGACAGTATTTTTTACAGTGATTAGCAAAGAACCTGGATGTTGCTATACTGTCATGATCTGCCCATATCTGGCTTCTTATTTTGGTTTTGTCTCTTGCCTGTGTTCATGTCCCCAGTCTTCGATCCTCTGTCTTTGATTTTCTGTTTGTTATATTAAGGTCACTGGTTTTGTTTTCTGTTTATCATAAATTTCCTGTTTATCATACTTACGTCATGAGTCAAGTTCTGTTTTAGTTTGTGTCCAGCCTTTGTTTTTTCCCCCATTGTGTATCATTAGTTGACTCACCTGTTTGTTTTGTTTTTATCATGTACTGAATTATCTGTTTAGTTTACTATTGCCTTTTGGGAGTTCCATTCTAGTTTAATCTGAGCCTTTAATTTTGTTATTTTCAGTACTTACATTTGTTTTCTGGTAGGTCTTCTTTATTTTACTTGGGTTTTGTTCATTAGTGGTTTTGGCATTTTGTTTAGATCATGGTGGTTTTAGGTTCACCTTTGAGTTGGGTCCTGTTTGCTTTGCTTTTGTCTGACTGCACTCTCTTGTCTTGTGTTCAGGGTTTGGTGCAGGTGTGTCCTATCCCTTCTGTTTGCCATGCCCCCTTCCAGAATGTTCTCCACACCTGTGTCTAGTTTCTCCACCTGTGTATTTAAACGCTGCTTGCCTTATGTTCCCTGCCAGTTCGTTGTGCTTGTCACCCTGTGTTTCAGCGCTCGTCCCAGCTTCCGTATCCGTGCTCTTGTTTTGTTTTTGATCCGACAGGCTGTGTATGACCTCACCTTGTTTTTGTGACCTCGCATTCGCCTCACCTCTGATTGCATTGTCTCTCCTTGCCACTGAACTCTGCCTATTTTTGACCACACCATTGTCTTGCCCCCTGCCTGTACCTCTGCGTCGCTGACTGTCCACCCATGTATCGAACCAGTGCTGTTTTCAAGAAAAAGCCTTTTTCTTACTCCGTTTGTCTCCATGAGCCCTGCAGTTGTGTTCTGACACTCTGTGCCTATAAGCTGAACGCAGCCTGATACATACTTGTTTTTCTAATAAAATTAATGAACATGTAATTTGTAATATTTAAATTGTTAACTTGCTACTATTATTTTTAAATGTCTTTTGTTAATTTTTCATAAATTGTATTTTCCTTTTCTTTTTTATGTGTTCAAAATAAAGAAAGGAAGGAATAAAGAAATACATATCAAAACTGACAAAATAAAATTTACATCGAATAAAATTCATACTTCTCTAATTTTTTTATGTGTTCAAAATAAACAAAGAAAGGAAGGAAGAAAGAAATACATATAGTAAAATTGACACAAAATAAAATTTACATCGAACAAAAATCATACTTCTCTAAATTTTTGCACACTGATAATAAATGTAGTTTTTATATGCTATATCAGAATACATGTATTTTTCCTTTCTACACAAAGACTTAATTTCTGGACTCGATCGAAAAATGATACATTATGAAAAATGAATGGTACCATCAAAATTACTTTTAGGAATGATGTATTTTGAGCAGGAAAACCATGACATTGATATTATTGTGAATTAATTCGGAAGATTCAGACGGCTTTCGGTGGCTTTTCAGTCATGTGACTATCCGAGAAGTTGTGGACGAGGTGGGCATGTCACAACATGTCCTGTGAGGCTTCAACATGGTGGCGCTTTTGTTCCCGCCATCAGCTTCGTGCCGATGAATTTTGCTGCAACTCTTTTCATGGCCAAATCTTCTGTCACAGTGGAATGTGCCGAAAAAGTGCTGATGTCCACCTCTTCCACAATTTCTCAGATAGTCTCACGATGGTCCCACATCAGATACATTTCAGACCATCAACACCTGTATGGATGACATCAAGCACTGGCTCACACTGAATTTCCTAAGTCCAAATGAATCCAAAATGGAATTCTGTCTATTTGGCACCACAAGCCCACTTGCCGCTGTCTCAAACGGTCACTCACTTCCTCACCATAACACCGTAATCAGAAACTTGGAAGTTCACTTGGACACTGGCCTAAATCTCCATAAACAAATTGACTCTGTTGTTAAGACAAGCTTCTTTCAGCTCCGCATTCTCACAAGAGTGAAACACTTCCTCAGTTGTTGTGACCTGGAGAAAGCAATCCACGCATTCATCAGCTCACGCTTGGACTACTGCAATGCTCTGTACATTGGACTCAGTCAAACATCTTTACATAGATTACAACTGGTACAGAATGCTGCTGCCCGGCTCCTCACAAATTCTCGTAAACATCACCATATCACACCTGTTCTCCACTACAATACAGGATCCAATACAAACTTCTCCTTTTTTCTGCTCCATCCACAGCTCTTCACCAGCCCAGCAGATTTCTACGATCGGGACGCAGCCGACGCGGTGCGGCGGCACAGGAAAAACACCTCCGTGTTGATAACCATTTGTAAAATCCAGGCGGCTTTTGATGGCTTTCAGTGGAGTGAGTATATGAGAAATTGTTTAACAGCTGGAGATGTTCCAACTTGTCCTTAAGGCTTCCAGCAGAGGTGTTTTTCCTGTGGCGGACCCGTCCGCACGTCTTTCATTAAAAAAAATCTCCTTTAACAGTGGAATATCCGGATAAAATGCTGAAACCGACTTCTTCTGAAACTTCTCTGTTCTCTCACGACGTCCTGGATCAATAGAGCCTGAAATGTGGAGGTTTTCAGCTTGAAACAGGCTGATGATGGCGCCTGAGAGCGCTGCTCGACGTCTCGCACTGTGGGAAGTCCTTAAAGCGACAGTGTCACCTCAAATCTCTCATTAGCTGTTAAAATTTTCACTGAAAACCAGCTTAATTTTTCGAACCGTGTCCACTTCGATGTGTCTCACAGGTTTAGAAAAAATTTTGATCAAACAAAGCGCCAGTCTCTCAGCAACTTCTCAGACAAAGGAATTCCGACGAGGGGCTGGACGACTCCTCCCACAAGGAGTGCTCACAGGCGAATGACGTCACCGACAGGCGTGGAAAAACTCACGCATGCGCACGAGGGTTCAAGCATGTCTGACGTAAAAACATATGAATGAAATCCATATAGTTTTTGAAAAAAAATAAAAAGGACCTATACTTTACGGACAGACCTCGTATGTATGTATTTTTTCTTTTTGCCAAAACCATTAAATGATAAAAGGATCTTTTCAAAGATGAATGATGCACTACTTTTTGTTTTTTTATTTTTATTTATTTATTTTTTTGCCATAAGCCTGAGTTGTTTCAATGAAACGGAGTTTGTGTCTGAATGTTCATGTACAGTTAATTGTTTTCAATAAAGTTTTAAAAAAAAACTGTGGATGGTCCATTACAATCCAATATATATTTAATATAATAGGAGACAAATTAAAACATTTTGAGTCCAATCTTAATCATCAGAATGAAACCAAATCATGTAGCCATACTGACAGCTTAGAGACCCCATCTGGACCTGTTTAGACTGAATGACATAAAAACCACTGGCTACTTCAGAAACCAAGTGGACTTTGGAGGATTTTCACTTCAGATGTCTTCTGGGTGAGCTTGAACTCCCACTGACCTCACACCTCAATGCGGTCAGTCGTCTAATTTAATCTTTGTTTTCTGTGGTTCCGCAGTACCAGATGAGTAGAAAGCCAAAAAACAAAACACAACAAAACCTGGAGAACCTTTTAGTCAGCTTTATTTTGACATACATAATACATTCCAGAGGGACAGACTTGAATGCACCGCCAAACTAATCTGTTTAGATTAAGTGTGAAGAATGTTTGAGCACGAACACAAGAGCACAGCTGATATCTGACTACAACACTTTAGCCTGTTTCTGTTTCTCACCGAGTGAATTATTAGCCGACACGATAAATGCCCAGAAGTTGACACGAAGACATATTGCAGCACTTTGACATTTTGCTATCTGTGACACCTAAGATGGAAACCAGAAGTGTGTGTTACAGTTGTGGTTCTATTTATCATGCAGTACAGTGTAACTGTCACTGGTGATAAAACAAACAGTTATTCGTACAATGTCACAGCAGCACGCCACCACCAAGTCTTGTGCTGATGTGGAACTTGACACATTGCACTTCTCTTTCTGAGCATAAATCATGTTGTTCAGTACATTTTGACAACTTGTGGCACAACATAGAGGGAAGTTTTAAATCACATGATGTGTGTGTGTGTGTGTTTTTTATTGACCGGACAAAGATTAGATTTTGAGTGAAATGCTGTCAGTGGAGAAACAGTTTAATGAAGTGCTTTCCAAAGGTGCGGGGGGGGCACCTTGGGAAGTGAGTCACTTAACAAAGTGCAAAATAACGCAAAATGACACAAATGCAGAAGTGGAAAATCTTACAATTCCTTGAATGTCTGCTGTAAAAGGGAGTCACTTCCTGTAGAAGCTCATGTTAAAATGTTCAACTTTAGTACAAAAATCATTTTGGTAAATTTTCCCATTTATGGGGATGATGATTTTTTTTTAAACAACTCATCAGTTTAAGATATTTTAAGCTGTAAAGTGATGAATAATTTGGGGCAGGGTCACTCTGAGTGACATGTAGCATGTGTAGCTGAGCCATTATCCACAGTCCAGCTAGCAGAGACCACTAGAAGTGACTACTAGCTGTTGTGGATTGACTATGCTTTTCTTTTGTGCTTTCTGAGCACTTTATTACAAGTATCTGTGATTATTGTGGCAATCCCTCTGTGGTGAGGAGGATTCTCTCTTAGTCAACTCCTGGACAAGCTGGAGGAATACTAAATCCAGGGTTGAAACAGAAACACCTGGTTTGTGGGAATGTTGTTGCACGCAGACAATCATCCACCTTCACAGCCACTGGGTTACAACCCATCACCTCCTCCACCTGATCCACTGTTGAGGACTTCTTGTTTCACCAAAGTGCTGTTAGCTGTCTCATGTTCAGGGTTCCTGCTGGGCCTTCCTGCTGGACAAGGTCCCCACCATATTTCACCAGAATCGGAAAGCCCCAACTTGATCCATTACCCAGGTGTCATGACATGGATGGGGGATTGGATTTTGACACCCAGCTGTGATAATATTGCTTACTGTGCAGCTCATTGTCCTAACAGATCATCTAAGAAGTCTGTGCTCCAGTATTTCCGTTGTGTGAAATTTTCAAGTTGTTTAATTTACATGATAGCATCATTAGCACTGTTAGCAGGTAATGGTACCTTGGTGATGTTAGCTTCACTGTTACTTTGCAATAGCAGCGCTGTCTTGTTTGAACCCTGCGTGATATTGTGGGATTTGACCACTTATGGGGACAGCCACTCATGTTGTGCAGCGTATACACAGCATAGCTTCACACAGGAAAATGGTGTACTGTTTTGTTTTCGGATCCAATAACCAAAAACAGTCACGAAAGTGCAGTTTTTTTCTGTTCCCAGTGGAGAAGGGAAGACGAGGCAAATGTGAGACTGAGAGAGTGTGTTAGCCTAACCACAGTAGCTGTGTTCTCTTGCCCGCACAATCGCCTTGACAAGTTTGAGCTCCAGGTCATAAACAAAGCTCAACACATGTCCACTTTCCACCGCATTGTCACTTTTTCTTTGCATTTTCACTTTGTTTGTGTGTAATTTGCCCAGAAAGTGTGTTTCTGTCCCCAGAAGTAGAGAAATTACATCATATGAGTTGTATTTATCGCCCCTTTATCGCCGCCGCCCTCAAACAAGACTGTGCTGCCCAATTACTGAGGCAATAAGCCAGTCATATTTTTCAATACAACCCATCATAACAAACACCACCCAGTCAGCAAAATATGTGTTAATCTTCTTCTTTTTTGTCTTTCAGCTGCTCCCATTAGGGGGCGCCACAGCAGATCAATCGTTTCCATCTCACCCTGTCCTCTGTATCTTCCTCTGTCACACCAACCACCTGCATGTCCTCCCTCAGCACATCCATGAACCTCCTCTTTGGTCTCCCTCTTCTCCTCCTGCCTGGTGGCTCCATCCTCAGCATCCTTCTCCCTATATACACTGGGGTCCTCCTCTGCACATGTCCAAACCATCTCAATCTCACCTCTCTGACTTTGTCTCCAAACCGTCCCACCTGAGCTGTCCCTCTGATATGTTCATTCATAATCTTGTCCATTCTCCCAAAGAGAATCTCAACATCTTCAGCTCTGCCACCTCCAGCTCTGAGCAAAATATGTGTTAATAAAATACCCAAACCAAAGTTTTTCTGTTAGTTTTAGCTTGTTTGGTAACTGTGAGATGGCAGCATTTGGGTTCATTCTTCATGGCTATTTTTACACACAGTCTTGCCCACACTTCACCTTTTAACCCATTTTTAGGCGAGTGAGCACGGCTAGAATGATAAAACCCAGAGTGACACCATTTGAGCTTCAAAACCCCTCTTCAGGAAACCTTTGGGCGACACCACAAAGGGCTAGCATATGTAAATGGCAAATGGACTGTAATTATATAGCGCTTTTTCATCTGCATCAGATGCTCAAAGCGCTTTACAATAATGCCTCACATTCACCTCGATGTGAGCATACATGTCAACCTATATGGATTGTCTGTAAATTATATGGATTTTTCCGAGTTTCAGAGTCATACAGACACACAAATAAAGTCTTACGGATATTCAGGGTTTTCTGTTGTAAATTTATATTTTTACTGTTGTTTTTCTTAACTCCACAGACTTTCAGCCAGCCGTCCACCATCTTTGTACTCCTTATAGAAGCTGTGTGATGACGTGCGCAATGTGAGCGTCCAATTGGAATTGGTTCACCATCACATGGTTTTCCAATATCCAATCGTAGGGCAGAGCAGTCTCAGATGGTAGGGCCAAAGATTGTTGGGAGCAGTGATTTGTTACTCTGTGAGTTCTTGTTTCTGTAAAAATAGAACAGCTGTGTGACACTTTATTCACGGGAAATATACTGAGTTTGTACAAAAGTTTGTACTTGTAGACATTGATTTTATTGACAGCAAGCAATTTTACTGTGGAGCAAGAGGATTTAACTTTGGAGGACTTCCACCATAAAAGAGCCCATGGAGATCCCTGGTGTTATTATTAATATATGGACAAAACCCCAGTTATGTGATACCGCTATGCGGTTGTGTGTACTGTAATAAAACTGATTTTGGTGCGATTTAGGAGGTTATAAGGATTTTGTGTTGATTTTATGGATTTTATCACCTGGTTATACAGGTGGACCCTCAAAGGGGTTGACATGTATGTGTGATGGTGCTGCCATACAAGGTGCTCACTACACACCGCGAGCAACTAGGGGATTAAGGACTTTACCCAAGGGCCCTTAGTGATTTTCCAGTCAGGCTGGGAATTGAACCGAGGATCTTCTGGTCTCAACCCCAGTGCTTATCCATTAGACCATCACCTCCCCTATGTACAGTCATTTGGTCATAAAGTGCAGTACAGTTCAAACCAGTGTCAAATTCCTTGTGTTCTTGCAGATACTTGGTGAATAAAGTCTATTGTGTTCTGTGAAGTGCATATTTTGATGGGGGAGATTAAACAAATATGGTGGTCAAAGCAAAACAGGTCAAGGTTTGTCTTGTGCTTGAGTCAATTTACCTTGTTTCGAGTGTTTGGGGTGTATGTCCTCCAAACTCATAGATGCTGCCATTCCTGCACCAACCACAGTGGCTGTATTACCACTGCTGCAGTACAAGGAAAGACAGAGAAAAGAACTGAATTCTAATTTCTTTTTAATATTCGACGACTGAGGAAGGATTCCCAGTGGGCTTCCCATAAGTGTAGGTGCCGGCATGCGTGAAAATTTTGAACAAACATTTTTTTTAACATCATTTCTCTTTGAAGAACGTTGCTTTGTGAATTTTTTCATTTATTACACGCCGCTTGGACATCAAAATTCACAAAGTGTCTCCAACATAGCATGTAGTGGTTCCAGCTATAATCAATTTGTCAGTGTCTGACCACCCTGTGCTGCCATGGTAACCTCTTTAATTGTCCACAGAGTATGAACCTGACATCTGCTGTGGCGCATTCGGTCTGTTTGATTATTTAAAAAAACGCGGGCAAAGGAATATTAATAAATATAGAAAATGCTCTTCTCACAAATAAATGATTGCGGCTCCGGGTTTGTTCACATATGTGAGAGCATATATTTATTTTCTATAATCTATGAGGGTTCAGAATCCCTGCTGCCTAACAGAGTCGTAATTGCCTTGTTTATACAGAGTACATCTGTTAGATTCTAAAACTGCGAGTGATCTAAAATATAAGATTGAAAAGCTTTATGCCTCGAAACAAACTGTAACAAATATGGGGTTTGGTTTTATGTCATAAATCTCTGTCCGTGTGTGAATTCCTCCCACTGAGCACACGGGTCAGTTCAGTCAAGCGTTACTGTTAATCTTTGTGACTTTCCCAGGAAGACAAAATCACTCCATGCTGGTTAACCATTACCATACTCCATTAATCATTTTCAAGCCTCCATGAGAATTTCATGATGGCGTCTCTCCACCTCCTCCTCCTCCCTTCCTTCTTCATGCCTGTACTCTTACTTCATCCTTATTGTCAGCTACGTGGCAACAAATCCTGACTCTCATGTGTTCACCAGCGGGCATGCTGATGTCACAAGTTCCTTTAAGTATTATTTAACACTACTCCTCCTGGGAAATGTCAAAGTTACTGTCTGGGCTCTACATCGTTCATCCAAGGAAGAGCAGACCCACACGCAAGAGGAGCAATCGGATACTTCAGATCCTTGTATCGGTTCCCGGACATGTCAGATCAGCCTGATTAGCATGATACCACTTTTGGAAATATATGCCATTTTACTACCCATCATAGTGGAGCAGATAAGTTTGATTTTTACCCAGAATTATTCACTGGGTGATAAAAGCATTAGATTTGGCATGAATGTTCTTCATAAATCAGTGTTTGAGAAAAAGTGCAGGCTACTTGAAAATCCAATATGGCGGCCAGGTAGGGGTCAATGAAGAATTACACAGGGGTCAAAATTTTAAAATGTTCCAATCATGTTGAAAGCTATACCACATTATGTGTCTGATCACAAAGATTCCAAAAAGGTATAGATTGGACTATCTATGACTGAATGTTCTGGAGTTATGTGGTAAAAACAGCAAGAATGGTGACAAAGGTCAATTTCAGTTTGTACAGGGGTCAAAAGATAAAGTTGCTCCAATCTTTGTAAAATGTGATGCAAATTATTAGTTGAGTTAACAGGGTTTTAAAAAGGAATAGTTTGCACCATGTGTCATGCTCAGTTGTCACATTACAGGGTAACATATGTCACATGTCATAGATTCCATTGGACATTGACATTGTTTGACATGTACTTTGCAAACCAAGCATTCAACACAGTCAAAATTATTCCATTTATTAACCCTATTAGCTCAACCAGTAATTTGCACCACCTTTTACCAAAATTGGAGCAAGTTTAACTTTTAACCCCTGTACAAATTGAAATTGACCTTTGCCACCATTCTTGCTGTTTTTACACCATAACTCCATAACATTCAGTCACAGATAGTCCAAACTATACCTTTTTAGAATCTTTGTGATCAGACAAATAATGTGGTATAGCCTTCAATATGATTGGAGCATTTTTAAATTTTGACCCCTACCTGGCCACCATATTGGATTTTCAAGTGGCCCACACTTTTTTCTCAAACACTGATTTATGAAGAACATTCATGCCAAATATTGAAAAAAAAAATTATGGAGTTCCACAAGGTTCTGTGCTAGGACCAATTTTATTCACTTTATACATGCTTCCCTTAGGCAGTATTATTAGACGGTATTGCTTAAATTTTCATTGTTACGCAGATGATACCCAGCTTTATCTATCCATGAAGCCAGAGGACACACACCAATTAGCTAAACTGCAGGATTGTCTTACAGACATAAAGACATGGATGACCTCTAATTTCCTGCTTTTTAAACTCAGATAAACTGAAGTTATTGTACTTGGCCCCACAAATCTTAGAAACATGGTGTCTAACCAGATCCTTACTCTGGATGGCATTACCCTGACCTCTAGTAATACTGTGAGAAATCTTGGAGTCATTTTTGATCAGGATATGTCATTCAAAGCGCATATTAAACAAATATGTAGGACTGCTTTTTTGCATTTACGCAATATCTCTAAATCAGAAAGGTCTTGTCTCAGAGTGATGCTGAAAAACTAATTCATGCATTTATTTCCTCTAGGCTGGACTATTGTAATTCATTATTATCAGGTTGTCCTAAAAGTTCCCTAAAAAGCCTTCAGTTAATTCAAAATGCTGCAGCTAGAGTACTGACGGGACTAGAAGGAGAGAGCATATCTCACCCATATTGGCCTCTCTTCATTGGCCTTCCTGTTAATTCTAGAATAGAATTTAAAATTCTTCTTCTTACTTATAAGGTTTTGAATAATCAGGTCCCATCTTATCTTAGGGACCTCGTAGTACCATATCACCCCAATAGAGCGCTTCGCTGTCAGACTGCAGGCTTACTTGTAGTTCCTAGGGTTTGTAAGAGTAGAATGGGAGGCAGAGCCTTCAGCTTTCAGGCTCCTCTCCTGTGGAACCAGCTCCCAATTCAGATCAGGGAGACAGACACCCTCTCTACTTTTAAGATTAGGCTTAAAACTTTCCTTTTTGCTAAAGCTTATAGTTAGGGCTGGATCAGGTGACCCTGAACCATCCCTTAGTTATGCTGCTATAGACGTAGACTGCTGGGGGGTTCCCATGATGCACTGTTTCTTTCTCTTTTTGCTCTGTATGCACCACTCTGCATTTAATCATTAGTGATCGATCTCTGCTCCCCTCCACAGCATGTCTTTTTCCTGTTTTTTTCCCTCAGCCCCAACCAGTCCCAGCAGAAGACTGCCCCTCCCTGAGCCTGGTTCTGCTGGAGGTTTCTTCCTGTTAAAAAGGAGTTTTTCCTTCCCACTGTAGCCAAGTGCTTGCTCACAGGGGGTCGTTTTGACCGTTGGGGTTTTTCTGTAATTATTGTATGGCCTTGCCTTACAATATAAAGCGCCTTGGGGCAACTGTTTGTTGTGATTTGGCGCTATATAAATAAAATTGATTTGATTTGAAACATGATGCTTGTATCACCAAGTGAAAGATTGTTTCAGTTATCTGCTGCACTATCAGATGCAGATGTATCAAGTCAGGGTCTTGGGGTGAAGTCGGGAGATTTTGTGCTATTGCCACATCCACTACACTTTGGAACCGTTCTGGGTTCTAGTTGGTAATTTGGCAGCTCCACCTGCTGAAAGTAGCCATCCATTTGACTCAGCCATATGATACCCAGTCTTTCCCTCTTCTTTTCTGAGTTCTTGATGTTTTCGGCATGAAGGCACCTGTATGCTAGATCTCTGTCAGGGCTGTATCACATGGCCATAGTACACATTTATTTAATTTTAAATTTATTTAAATTCATTTTCAAATTTATTTAATTATTATTTAATTAATTTATTTGCCACTTTGCATAGAGATGGCAGGCACATTGTGACTTTCTTCTGGGTGCCATGCTATTGGCCTGTACTTGCACTGCTCATTGTATTGTAGTATTGTATTTTTATTATTTTTATTATATTTATTGTATTTTTATTGGTATTTATGTGTTTATGTGATTGTTATGAATGTAGTGACTCACTGCCAAACCAAATTTACCTTTTGGTACAAATAAAGTAACCTTGAACCTTGAACATCATCTCGGTCTCCCTACGTAACCACTCATTTAGCACAAAATCATTCCAGTGGCACCTAAAGAGTCTCTGGAGGGTTCTGATATCACAAACATACCCTCATCACTTTAGGTCACGAGTTGGAGTCCATGTCTCGCAACCACACAGAAAGCCCGGGAGCACCAAGACCCTGAAGACTTGCAAAGTCTTTCTTCTACATCACCAAACACTTCTGTCCAGTGACCTGGTGTCTCCAGGAGTTCTTCCTAGACATCTCTCAATCTCACTGCGTGACTTCCAAGAATCAAGCATGTTATTGCCGATAATTGAACCTCAGAGCCACTTTGACATTATCATCACGTGCCGATGAGGGTTCAGCTCTTGGCTGTTGGACTCAACCAGTGGACTCAGCCGCTGAGTACAGGATGGACTTTGATCCAGGAAAAACCCATATTCCTCACTCAACTTCTCAAGTGTTGTAGTAAGAAATATTTATTCCACAAAGATTACATCATTAGAATATTCACAAATTCATATCTCTGTCAAAAAAGATTAAATTTCTTTCATATTTCAGAGCGTTATGTAGAATGGTATCCTTTATTGACTGACAGCATTTGATCTGGATCTGATCCAGATTACAGATTTTGTGGCCATTTGAATTTAACATTAAAAAGCCCATTTTTTGTACATTTTGCATTAAATATATCTCAAACAAAGTGCCTCAATACTCTCATTTTTCTCTTATGGATTTACCTACACCACCAAAATTGGATGGAGGTTCCAATTTTATGCCTGTTTGCCTAAAAGAAATGACAAATTATGCATAGCAGAAATAACCAATGTTCTGTGAACATTATCTGAAAAAGAATTCAGAAACAGAAAAGTTGAAAAAAAAAAACAACCTGACAACACCATGAAATTTTTTTTGATTGAAGTGCATGAACCAAATACATTCTCCTGACATTTGATCCCATCTAAATTAGCTTATGAAAAGCCACTTTGAATAGAAATTTGATCTTGAAATTTTTGTCAATTTTTGTGGAATTGGAAACTAGTGTTGACAGAGGTTTGCGCTCTATGATGCTCTGGTTACTTGCATGTATTTGGTAGAAGTAAATCTTTTGTGATAAAATGCATGAATTAACAAACTGGTCAATGCCTGTCCATGTGATTGACATCTGAAAAGCAGTTTCAGAGGAGTTGTATTTACAAGACTTGTGGACAAATGGACAGATGGACAAGGTGATTCCTGTATATCTTCTCCCACCTTATCCATGCATACACACAAATTGTTGTTGCTACAGGTATAAAAATGCGGCAACAACATGACGACAAGAGTAAAGTGTTAGTTGATGCTTTGAAAACAAAGCCAGGCTTAATTTCATTAAATTCAGCACAATTTTAATTTTGCAGACGTTCAATTTAGTTTGACTTGCTCAAAAATGGAAATAATAAAAAGTGTCTTAAAACTTTGTGCTTTCCCTTTTCAAAATATTGTGTTCCTCACGAAAATCACATAAGCGATTAAAGTCTTCGCCTGTCAGTCAATGGATTCTGTCAAAATTGGCATCTTCAGCGGAGAAGGTCTCGCATAGATCAAAGTAATCAGATTTTACAATAAATGCGTTTTGGTCCGATAACCGGACACAAATCTGTTATGACGGCTTTAGCCCCAAACTAAAACACGCCAAACGGTCTAATGGAGCCGTCAACCCGCTCAGATTACCATCATCTGTTTTGGAGTAGCTACCTCTGTGTTCCACGCTGCCACACGCACACACAAACACACGTGTGTATCCCTTAGATTCCCAACTACAAGGAACAAAGAAGCGTCAGGAGATGTTTAATTAAGACAACAGATCAATTAACAGCTCAATTAGCCTGGCTAATTAGGGGCTCAGTTGGAACAAAAGCTTGCTCTCCTCTGCTCTCTCTCACACACGTATGTGCATGCTCACGCACACCGTGCACTCATACCCCCTCTCAGGGCTTGAGCACAGGACACGGTTGTCGCTAAACCTCGCTATTGAGCACATAATCCGACTTAATCGGCAGTCCAGATTTTGGCTGAACTGCCTGGAAGGGAGGATCGGAGCAGGAATCGTCTTGGCTTTCGCAGTTTTATCTATAAAACCAGGACACTGGTGATTTCATAGGAGGCACCTTTCATTTAACCTGGTAGATTAAGTTTTGACCCACATTCCTCAAAACAGTTGCACCTTACAGACTCATTGTTTGCATTCATATGCATGGAAAAGAAGGTACGTGGAATTACTGTGTTTTATGATATTCGTGTATTGGCAGGAATGCTGACAATGATTACATGCATCTAAGTTTAAGAAATCTGGACTCTATTCAGGTATACACATAAGACGCAACACAATGCTTGATGTTTGGATATTACAGGGAAAAGAAAAAAAAAATCAGGTCTAAAGTTCTCTGCACAACGCATTTGCAGGGTCAAAATATAAATGCATTTTTATCAGTTCCTAAATGATTTATGGCCAAACTGAGCTTTTCTCTATGAGAAAACACCATTTCGGCATAAGAAGCAAAAATAAATACACAAATCTAAATACCAGACATACTGATCAATACTGGTTTACTGGATACTTCTGTTCATCTCATTCCCATCCTCTGTCTTCCTGTTACTCCTCCTCTCCCTGAGTGAGGAGTTGTACAGTCTGATGGTCTGAGGGACAAAGGAGTTTTTGAGTCTGTTGGTCCTGCACTTGTGAAGCAGCAGTCTGTGGCTGAAGAGGCTCCTCTGGTTGCTGATGACGGTGTGCAGAAGGTGACTGGCATCGTCCATAATGTCCAGCAGTTTGTCCAGTGTTCTCTTCTCTGGCACAGTCACCAGAGAACCAGAATTAGAATCAGTTTCACAAATGTTTTGCAGATCTTTTATGAATATTAGAACGATTATAAGATAAAATGTGATTCTAGTAGAAAATAAATGGATATTACAGTGAAAAGAACAACATCAGATCTCAAAACACTCAAAAAGGGCCACTGAGCGTAATGTAGTTTTGTTGAAGCCTGCTGAAAACCTACCTGACTCTTCTTCTGCATTGTGCCAGTCCACCCAGCTGTAAAATGGGTACTTTTCTTGCCTGGGGAAGTAACCTGTGTCAGACTGGCGTTTCACCCTGGGAGAGCCATAGACTCTCATCCACTTCATGGTAGGGAATCCCTTGGATAAGCTCCAGTACCAGTGGAACTTATTTTATTATATATATATAAAAAAATTGATTGATTGATTGATTAGGGCCTATACAGGATATTTTTATGAAAGAATGTTTTGTGTCTGTTCACATTTGTAGTATGTTGACCTGTTAATGTACATATGAATGGGGGTATATGGTAAGTCCACAAATGTGTTTGTTGGATTGCTTGTAGGATTAATCAGAAACTAAGAGCCTCATAGTCATTAGACTGTGACTTGGGCAAGGAGACTCTTGAGGGCCATGGTCTGCAGTGAATTGATGGGGACACTGGGAGGCTTGTGAACATTGCTGGAGTTTTATTAGGAACAGAACTGCCAGCCAAATATGATGATCCCATGTTCTACATGGGTCCATGATCTTTACCTCTTGTTTGGGCTAATAGTACTTGATAAGTACCTGGTTTCTTAGTTTCATTATCTGTGTCTTGCATGTTTGACAATGCTGAGCTATGTTTATGGATCAAACCAGATGATCACCCTTCTGAGTCCAGTTTGTTCAAAGTATCTTCCAATAATCAACAAACAATTGAGTGCGATTTTCCTTACCGCTGTTGCCAATTTGCTTGCTCAAGGGGTGGGTAAGGTTAGATGTGGTGCCTTGGGCTTCGCTATGTAATGACTTGGTCTTGGCCTTGGCTTTGGCATCATTTGGCCTCGAAGAATAAACCGAGGTCGGTTTGAGCCCGCTTGTTTTTATATTTTTTGCACCGTTTACTTCACACCAAATAAAAAAAGTGCCTATCATGGTAACTTTACGCATACGATGGTCTATGCGAGCAATGATAGAATGCATTGTTTTATCGTCACCATAGTATTACACACACACACACACAGACACATGCTACGCTACACCTACAAGTAGCAATGTGTAAAAATCTTCTGAAATAGGTTTTGCTGATGGAGATCATACCAGCTGTAATGGGTAATCAAAGCAAAAAATAATTACAAAAAGCATGTCCTCAGAGAGCCTCACGATAGAGTGGCAGTTGGTCAAGGGTACAGTGAGGAAAATAAGTATTTGAACATCCTGCAATTTTGCAAGTTCTCTCACTTAGAAATCATGGAGGGGTCTGAAATTTTCATCTTAGGTGCATGTCGTCTGTCAGAGACATAATCTAAAAAAATAAATAAATCTGGAAATCACAATGTATGATTTTTTAATAATTTATTTGTATGTTACTGCTGCAAATAAGTATTTGAACACCTGTGAAAATCAGTGTTAATATTTGGTACAGTAGCCTTTGTTTGCAATTACAGAGGTCAAACGTTTCCTGTAGTTCTTGACCAGGTTTTCACACACTGCAGCAGGGATTTTGGTCCACTCCTCCATACAGATCTTCTCCAAATCTTTCAGGTTTGGAGGTTCAGCTCTCTCCAAAGATTTTCTATTGAGTTCAGGTCTGGAGACTGGCCAGGCCACTCCAGGACCTTGAAATGCTTCTTACGGAGCCCCTCCTTAGTTGCCCTGGCTGTGTGTTTGGGGTCATTTCATGCTGGAAGACCCAGCCGTGACCCATCTTCAATGCTCTTACTGAAGGAAGGAGGTTGTTTGCCAAAATCTCGCAATACATGACCCCATCCATCCTCCCTTCAATACAGTGCAGTCGTCCTGTCCCCTTTGCAGAAGAGCACCCCCAGAGTATGATGTTTCCACCCCCATGCTTCACAGTTGGGATGTTTTCTTGGGGTTGTTCTCATCCTCTAAACATGGTAAGTGGAGTTGATTCCAAAAAGCTCTATTCTGGTCTTGTCTGACCACATGACCTTCTCCCATGCCTCCTCTGGATCATCCAGATGGTCACTGGTGAACTTCAAACGGGCCTGGACATGTGCTGGCTTGAGCAGGGGGACCTTGCTGCCCTGCAGGATTTTAAACCATGACAGCATCATGTGTTACTAATGTAATCTTTGTGACTGTGGTCCCAGCTCTCTTCAGGTCATTGACCAGGTCCTCCTGTGTAGTTCTGAGCTTTCTCAGAATCATCCTTACCCCACAAAGTGAGATCTTGCATGGAATCCCAGACCGAGGGAGACTGACAGTCATCTTGTGTTTCTTCCACTTTCTAATAAATAATCATAACAGTTGTTGTCTTCTACCAAGCTGCTTGCCTGTTGTCCTGTAGTCCATCCCAGCCTTGTGCAGGTCTACAGTTTTGTCCCTGGTGTCCTTAGACAGCTCTTTGGTCTTGGCTATGGTGGACAGGTTGGAGTGTGATTGATTGAGTGTGTGAACAGGTGTCTTTTATACAGGTAACAAGTTCAAACAGGTGCAATTAATACAAGTAAAGAGTGCAGAATAAGAGGGCTTCTTAAAGAAAAATTAACAGGTCTGTGAGAGACAGAATTCTTGCTGGTTGGTAGGTGTTCAAATACTTATTTGCAGCAGTAACATACAAATAAAAGTAAGTCCCTTCGGCTGCTCCCTTGTTTTCACTTGGGGTCGCCACAGCAAATCCAAGGTGGATCTGCATGTTGAATTGGCAAAGGTTTTACGCCGGATGCCCTTCCTAACGTAACTCCACATTACATGGAGAAATGTGGCAGGGGTGGGATTTGAACCCGGAGCCTTCTGAACTGAAACCAAGCACATTAACCACTTGGCCACCACCCCTGCAGCAGTAGCATACAAATAAATTGTTTAAAAAAAATCATACATTGTGATTTCCGGATTTTTTTTTTTTTTTAATTATGTCTCTCACAGTGGACATGCACCTAAGATTGTTATGTGTCGACGCGGGTTGAGGAGCGGACCTGCGTCTGACTGAACCCAGCGCTAAAATAACCAAAAAGTGGTTCCAATAACAAAACAATTTATTTCCCCCCTTTTGTGCAATACTCGGTGTACAAACATAAAACGCGTCTGTCTGGCGGAGTGAAGGACGGCGTGCTCTCCAGCGCCCAAAGGGATCGAAACCCGGCGCCTCTGGACCCACGTTCACCGACAAACACCCCCCAGGTGGACACGACAAAACGACTCTGTGAAGGATAGAAAAGGTGAGGTAAGGCAGCAGCTACAACTAATATCCTTCAAAGGCACACACTATCAGCAACACATTCAGGTCTGAATTTAAGCTTTATGTAAATGAGCAGCTTCTCACAACAGGTGGAGGAACATCTGTCCGCACGCCACGGCCGTGAGAAGCAAGCTGCACAACTCTCATCAATATTCACATATACTGCGTAACAAAATGCCAAATTACTGTTAACAATTATTCAGACAATCAAATCACCTCTGATGTGTGCTGACAGCATGTGTCCCTCACCCGTCCTCCTTCACAGGCACGATGTGTCAAACCCAGGCGCGGTCCTCAGCGTCTCACAAACGAACATCACAAGGTCGAGTTCCCGGCAATTCTGCTTGAATCACACATGGCTTAAATGCAGAATGCCATCTCATTATCTGCTTCAGCTGAAAGTCTTTAAGGTTGCACGTGAGCATCATCCACAGGTGCTGCACATCACGTTGATGAGGGTGAAGGACTCTTCTGCCAGCACCTTCTCCACAGACAATAAATCAGTTTGCATACCACCTGGAGAGCAAAGAAAAGAAAAGAACACCAAAATGTCCAGCCAAACCCCCCAACACACAACAAAGATGAAAATTTCAGACCCCTCCATGATTTCTAAGTGGGAGAACTTGCAAATTTTAGGGTTTGCAAAATTGCAGGGTGTTCAAATACTTATTTTCCTCACTGTATACTGCACCTCTTCCGCAGTGACCACTGGAATAGACACCCCCCCCCCCCCCCCCCCCCCCCCCCCCACACACACACACACGCTCACAAACATATATAATAAGCAGATTTACAAACCAGATGGGTCTAACGACGTCCTTGGATATTTTTAGAAAATTGTATCTTCATTTGGTTTCACTGCATTTTTTTCTGTCATTTCTGTGTATCGAAAGATGGTAGTTTTTCTTCAATATTACTAAAAATTCTCTCCATTTCTTTATGGGCCTCATCAAAACATGAATAAAATGAGATCAAGGGAAACATCTGAGTTGTTTGTGCCAGCGGTGTGCCATGTAACCTCTGTTGAATATGAGGTAAATGTCCTTATCTGTCCTTTTCTCATTGTCCCAATGGTGTTGTTTCTGCGTGCATATGTGTATGCACGAGTCACCATGTGTGATTATGCATTTGTGTGTGCATCACGTAGGGTTCAGATGCCCGGTCACCCCATATATCTCCAATGCATCAAACAGGTCCAGATTCTGCTGCTGATGCACTGTCTGCTCTTATTACAGAGCAGGCCTGGGATCAGGCCCAGGACCGACACACACACAGAGAAAATCTTATTGGGATAATTAAATGCCGCTGGAAGCAGTGGAAGAATCTGCCTCAAGTGAAGAAGACGGCTGGAAAACGTCTTCTTCAGGCGAACACATGAACTCCATGATTGACGGGTGGATCTTGTGACAGGATGACTGACAGAAAGACAGTCAGGTGCCACATGACTTCCTCTCTGGACACACACGTACACACTTCCCTATGTTCTCGTGTTACCAAAGTGCCCTCCAGCAGCTGTGCGATCTGATCTGGCGATGGTGCCCAATAGTTGCTGACTCTCATCCTTCCTGTGTCTGCACCACTGCCCGTCCATCGCTGCCTCCTATCTCAGTAATACTGAGTAATTATTAATTCAGACTGTGAGGTCGTCTGTCTCACTTTTAACAGGATTCCTCAAAAATATTTCAAATTGATGTATGAGGTCTATTAGAAAAGTATCCAACCTTATTATTTTTTTCAAAAACCATATGGATTTGAATCACGTGTGATTACATCAGACATGCTTGAACCCTCGTGGGCATGCGAGAGTTTTTTCACGCCTGTCGGTTACGTCATTCGCCTGTGGGCAGTCTTTGAGTGAGGAGTGGCCCACCCTCTCGTCGTTTTTTCATTGTTTAGGAATGGCTCAGAGACTGCTGCTTTGTTTGATCAAAATTTTTTCAAAATTGTAAGGCACAACTGAGTGGACACCATTCGATAAATTCAGCTGGTTTTCGATAAAAATTTTAACAGCTGATGAGAGATTTTGGTCTGGTAGTGTCGCCGTAAGGACGGCCCACGGCGCCTGACGGCGATCTGCGCTTCGAGGCGGCAGCGTCTCGCCGTTTCAAGTTGAAAACTTCCACATTTCAGGCTCTGTTGACCCAGGAAGTCGTCAGAGAACAGAGAACTTTCAGAAGAAGTCGGCATGAGGAGTTTATTCGGACATTCCATTGTTAACGGACATTTTATAATGAAAGAACGTGCGGGCAGAGTCGCATGTCGGGCCGGACCCGACCGCGGGGGGTCGCGACAGGAAAAACACCTCCGTTGGAAACCTTAACGGACAAGTTGGAACATGCCCAAGCTGTTAAACAATTTCTCAGTTACTCACTTGTTGAAAGCCATCAAAAGCCGCCTGAATTTTACAAATGGTTTTCAACACGGAGGTGTTTTTCCTGTCGCGGCGCACACAGATTTGCCGAGTCGTCACGGAAACGGCTCGGCGAATTTGCGCGCACGTCTTTCATTACAAAATGTCCTTAAACAGTGGAATGTCCGCATAAAGTCCTCATGCCGGCCTCTTCTGAATCTTCTCTGTTCTCTCACGACGTCCTGGGTGAATTAAGCCTTAAATTAGGATGATTTCAGATCGAAACAGCCAGACGACGGCGCCTGGAAGCGCTGCGCGATGTCCCGCTCCGTGGGAAGTCCTTACAGCGACAGAAACACCCCATAATCTCTCATCAGCCGTTAAACTTTTCACTGAAAACCAGCTTAATTTCTCGAATAGTGTCCACTTGGATATTCCTCACAGGTCCAGAAAAAATGTTGATAAAGCAACGCGCGCCGTCTCGAGCAGCGTGTGAAACAAAGGAATTCAGCTGAGAGGGCGGGACCACATCTCACTCAAGACCTGCCCACAGGGAAATGACGTCACCGACACGCGTGAAAAAACTCACGCATGCGCACGAAGGTTTAAGCATGATTGGTGTAATCACATGTCATTCAAATCCATATAGTTAAAAAAAAAAATAAAAGGGTCGGTTTATTAGCTAATAGACCTCGTAGAATCAGACATGGGAAAACAACAATAACAAAAATAATACATCATGGAAGGTTTTCAACAAGTGAGATTTTGTGTAGATCCAAAGGTTGACTAATATTGATAGGACATGCTGCTGCATTATATTAAAGGTGTAGTCTTTGCGATTTTTTTAAATCATTAAAGTCATAAAAATGACATTCTTCAGCATGATTATAATTTTGTTCCTTATTATTCATATGAACGATTCACAATTTGACATTTGCATTATTAAATGTCGCCTTGTCTGGAGACACTTTAGGATTTCGATCTATGTGGGTTAACATGCAGAGATATGACGCAGTGACAGACTTCCTGTGGCGCGGTGCTCAAAGACGTTTTCCGTCCTGGTGTGGCGTAAACAACTCATTTCAGGTAAAATGCCCAAAATATATGTGATCTGCCCTGTAGTGATCAATGTAAAGAAATAGATTTCTTTACAGAGACCACAGCAGTGATGAGAGGCTACTTTTGTCTGTTTTTCATCATCCAGTTTTGAGGAATAGGTACCGTTGGACATCCAGGTCCCTGATGCGTGAGCACATAGCAACGCACATAGTAACCAGCAAGCCGCTGAAAACAAACCGCTGTCATACTCATTTCGTACTTGATGTCCATCGTGCTCGCATCATTCTCCTGTGTTTTTTTCTACTTAATATACACCAGTGTTCACAGAGAATGCCACGATCGTGTGTTGCAGTTGGCTGTACCAACCACGATAAGTTAAAAGATTGAAAAGTGTGTTTTTTTCGGGTTCCCAAAGTGCCACAAAAGTTATCCACCGATAGGATAATTGGCTGGCTGCTATCAGCCAAGTAAACAAGGGAATAACGCCACCGGATCACTAGTTGGCATTGTTTATGGTCGGAACTATGATGGTATTGGATCGTCTTCGAACCTCCGACTTTGTTCTTGATTAATAGAAACATTCTTGGCAAATGCTTTTGCTTTCGACTGTCTTGAGAAGGTCCAAGAATTTCACCTCTATGAATGCCCCCGGCCATACCTCTTAATCAAGGCCCCATTTCAGAGAAAAAAAACTCAGAAAATAGAACTGGAGTCCTATTCCATTATTCCTAGCTGGGGTATTCAGGCGACCAGGCCTGCTTTGAACACTAATTTTTTCAAAGTAAACGCTTTGGACCCTGAGGGACACTCAGCTAAGAGCATTGAGGGGGCACCGAGAGGCAGGGGCTGGGACAGACAGCGGCTCACCTCATGGCGGGCCGTCAGCTCGATCCCGAGATCCAACTATGAACTTTTTATCTGCAGCAACTTTTGCATACCTATCAAGCCTCGCCACATACTCATACACCATTTGGCATGACCAAATCGACAGGCCTTTGCGAATAAACAGCGGCAAAGAAGACTATATCATCAATGGTTGTGAGTGCACGTACAGTTTTTTTTTCAGTGGTGATCCAAAATGGCGGCGGAAGTGATGTAGGCCCGACTGTACCTATATGCTCACGAAACACTATACAGACAAATACAAGAGGTGACAAATGTAACATAGCTACAAAATGTAACTCACATTCAAAATGTGTTAAACTCACAAAGCTAGTTTCCTTTTATATCTCCAACTACGTCATTTAACCATCAAAAGTCAAGCTGCTGATTTCAAGGAGCTAGCTTGTTAGCTTTCCAAAGCTTGCTAGTTTACCAAAGGGAGCTGGTACGCAGCACATACAGTCTCTTATTGCACACTTTCTGTAAATACTAGAAACTCAATTTCACTTCTCAAATATCAGTGTGTTTGTCTGCTATATGATACATTTAACTGAAATTTCTGATCCAGACAACCAATGATTTATAAGGAAAATCATGAACATCATCGGGGGTGCCCAAACTTTTGCATACAACACACACACACACACACACACACACACACACACACACACACACACACACACACACACACACACACACACACACACACACACACACACACACACTATAAAACTCAATGGGTTAGTTGAACTCAAACCATTTGAGGAAACCGATTGCCTTAAACCATTTGAGTTTGCCACCTTAAATGAAATAGTTTTCAAAAATGTAATTGTTAAAATTTTAGTAACGTAACAATTTATAGTTAATTAAACATAGGTAAATCTAGTTTATGTATAAAATATTAAATGGTAGCACATGAACAGAACTTGCAATTTGTCATAATGGTATAAATGTAGCGGCTTCACTCTGCATTGTGTTGTTATGACTCCGCCCATTTGCTCCTTTCGGGATGCAAATTCATGATCCTCGGCATGGGAGTCGGACTCTCTAACCAGTAGGCTAAAACCCAGGGCTCTTGTTGTATGGCTGGGGGGCCTGGCTGCCTTTTTGTTTCTGTCTTTTGTTTTTCCTTCCAGGTGGCTTGCATTTGGGACTGAGTGGCTGTGTTGCTGAGTTTATCAGGACCTCACCCTGCGGCTCGTCAGGACTCACAGCTGTGGTGCATCTACATGGATTGGAACATGGTGGCATTTAAGACTGGAGTACACAGTGTGTATTTGCCAGATACTCGACCTTGTGACCAGACGGGTGAGATCGTCGTCTCGGGAGCCATCTCATCATCAGTGGATGCAGAGAACGTCCAGGGTTTGATGCACGGTCTGTGAAAGAGGAGGGGGTGAGGTCTCACGCTCGTCAGCACACTTCCTGAGGTACGTTAGATTTTGTGACTAACGTTTATACAGTCAGTAAATGTGGTGTCCCTCACACCTTATTATATTGAGCTGTACGTTAGTCATGTATCAGCTTCCACTGCAGTGGAGTTTTGTGAACTGGATGTTCCATGCCTGCAGGTTGGGAAGCTGATTAGTAATTAAGCCAGGAAGTGTTTGCTGTTTATGTACACCTTTGAGTGGTCTCTCTGTGTGTTGAGTGTGGACTCACATAATGATTCCTTCTTTCACAGACTCGGTTTGTTGCGGCCACCTGGGGGGTGTCGGCGGGGTCCTTGGGTCCGAACCAGTTCTGGCTCCGGACCGTTAGCGCTGCTGGGAGCGCACCGCAATCCACCACGCCAGACCGCGCACTTTATATTTTTCACAGCACTGTTATGTTCATTAAACTCTGTTATCCTTTGTACCGTGCTCTGCTTATTTTATACTGGGTCCTTCAAACGCTGGTCGGTTCTCCGGGCTGCGTCCGACACATAACAGCTCTGACCTTGTGACCAGAGAATTCTTTTGAGCTGTTGGGAGTGAGGTTTACTAACTACATATGCACAGCGACACCTACTGGTCTATGTTACATAAACTCAATTGAAATGAGTGAATGGAATGCACTGGAAATACATCACCAACACGTAAATGCCCCAAAACATTAAATGCACAGAAACTTTAAAGGAACTGAGTTGTTCTGACAACAATTAATTTTTGAGTTAGTTTAATAAATGGAAATGAGTGACTATAACATTTTTCAAAGTTTGAGTTACATTAACTTAATTAATGTATTAAAATGGGGTGTTCGGTTTAACAGTACATTTAACAGACTCCACGAAGTGCATTCAAACTGTATAATGCATGGCTTCTCGTTGTTTAACCCTTATATATATATATATATATATATATATATATATATATATATATATATATATATATACGAGGTCTGTTGGAAAAATATCCAACCTTTTTATTTTTTGAAAAAACCATATGGATTTGAATCACATGCGATTGCATCAGCCAAGCTTGAACCTTCGTGCGCATGCGTGAGCTTTTTCACGCCTGTCGGTTGCGTCATTCGCCTGTGAGCAGGCTTTGTGTGAGCACTGGTCCACCCCTCTCGTCGGATTTTTATTGTGAATAAATGTCTGAACGATTTGGAGCTTTGCTGCATCAAATTTTTTCCAGAAACTGTGAGAGACCTCCAGGTGGACACCGTTCAGAAAATTAATATGGCTTTCAGGGACGATTTTATGGGGATTATACAGATTAAGGAGTGTTACTGCTGCTTTAAGGACGGCCCACAATTGCTGAGAGCGCGGTGCGCTCACAGCGCCGATCGACATGCTCAAACCCCACTGAAACAACCAGATCATTTCCAACATGAAGGCTTTGTTGATTCTTGACGTTGTCTGACTTTCACAAAAAGGCAGAAGATGTGGACATCAGCACTTTTTCGGCACATTCCACTGTTACAGGAGTTTTTTTCATGGAAAGAAAAGTGGAGGGACACGCCACGGAGCCGTTCATTACGCGACACAAAACCACCTCGGTGTTGCTCTGTCAGGACGGCTTTCAGGTGGATTTCAGATGGATTCCGGTTGCTTTTCAGTCGTGTGATTATCCAATTGTGATTGTGCATGAGCTGGACATGCCCCAACATGTCCTGTGAGGCTTCATCACGACATTGCTTTGCGCCATGCAGCTCCACCGCGACGCGTGGAATTCCACTCCTCTTTCCATGACAAAAACTCCTGTAACAGTGGAATGTGCCGTTCATTTCTAAACTGGACGCTGTCTTGATCCGGTATGTCGTCTGACTAGCACAGGAATTGTGAAAAGACGTGGACATCAGCACATTAAGACCGACGTGCGTCACGGTGGAGCTGCATGGCGCAAAGCAACGCCGTGATGAAGCCTTCCAGGACATGTTGGGGCATGTCCAGCTCATGCACAATCACACCTGGAGGTCTCTCACAGTTTCTGGAAAAAAATTGATGCAGCAAAGCTCCAAATCGTTCAGACATTAATTCGCAATAAAAAATGACGAGAGGGTGGACCAGTGCTCACAAAAAGCCTGCTCACGTGTGAATGACGCAACCGACAGGCGTGAAAAAACTCACGCAAGCGCACGAAGGTTCAAGCTTGTCTGATGCAATCACACGTGATTCAAATCCATATGGTTTTTGAAAAAATAAAAAGGTACGATACTTTTTGGACAGACCTCGTATATATATATATATATATATATATATATATATATATATATATATATATATATATATATATATATATATATATATATATGTATATATATATATATATATATATATATACGAGGGCTGTCAATGAAGTAACGGTCCTTTTTATTTTTTTCAAAAACTATATGGATTTCATTCATATGTTTTTACGTCAGACATGCTTGAACCCTCGTGCGCATGCGTGAGTTTTTCCAAGCCTGTCGGTGACGTCATTCGCCTGTGAGCACTCCTTGTGGGAGGAGTCGTCCAGCCCCTCGTCAGAATTCCTTTGTCTGAGAAGTTGCTGAGAGACTGGCACGTTGTTTGATCAAACTTTTTTCTAAACCTGTGAGACACATCGAAGTGGACACGGTTCGAAAAATTAAGCTGGTTTTCAGTGAAAATTTTAACGGCTGATGAGAGATTTTGAGGTGATTCTGTCGCTTTAAGGACTTCCCATGGTGCGAGACGTCGTGCAGCGCTCTCAGCCGCCGTCGTCAGCCTGTTCAAGCTGAAAACCTCCACATTTCAGGCTCTATTGATCCAGGACGTCGTGAGAGAACAGAGAAGTTTCAGAAGAAGTCGGTTTCAGCATTTTATCCGGATATTCCACTGTTAAAGGAGATTTTTTTAATGAAAGACGTGCGGACGGGTCCGCGCGTCGGGACGCAGCCGACGCGGTGCGGCGGCACAGGAAAAACACCTCCGTGTTGATAACCATTTGTTAAAATCCAGGCGGCTTTTGATGGCTTTCAGTGGAGTGAGTATATGAGAAATTGTTTAACAGGCAGGACATGTTCCAACTTGTCCTTAAGGCTTTCAACAGAGGTGTTTTTCCTGTGGCGGAGCGTCACGGCGGCTGCGTCCCGACGCGCGGACCCATCCGCACGTCTTTCATTAAAAAAATCTCCTTTAACAGTGGAATATCCGGATAAAATGCTGAAACCGACTTCTTCTGAAACTTCTCTGTTCTCTCAGGACGTCCTGGATCAATAGAGCCTGAAATGTGGAGGTTTTCAGCTTGAACAGGCTGACGATGGCGGCTGAGAGCGCTGAGCGACGTCTCGCACCGTGGGAAGTCCTTAATGCGACAGTATCACCTCAAAATCTCTCATCAGCCATTAAAATTTTCACCGAAAACCAGCTTAATTTTTCGAACCGTGTCCACTTCGATGTGTCTCACAGGTTTAGAAAAAAGCTTGATCAAACAAAGTGCCAGTCTCTCAGCAACTTCTCAGACAAAGGAATTCCGACGAGGGGCTGGACAACTCCTCCCACAAGGAGTGCTCACAGGCGAATGACGTCACCGACAGGCGTGGAAAAACTGACGCATGCGCACGAGGGTTCAAGCATGTCTGACGTAAAAACATATGAATGAAATCCATATAGTTTTTGAAAAAAATAAAAAGGACCGTTACTTTATTGACAGCCCTCGTATATATATATATATATATATATATATATATATATATATATATATATATATATATAAAAACATTCTGTTATCTGCTGCACTATATATGCAACAGGGAGAATTGCCTCATTAATTCCTTCCAGTTACAAAGCAGACCTGTTTGGAAAGTAGTATGGAATGTTGCTCTGCAGTCTCTTTCGGTCTACTCTCCACGAATATAACCTCTCTCAGACATACAGATTCCAACATTGTAGACATCAACACCAACAGCATCTTGACATTCAAGCCTGTATTCTCCTTTACGGCAGAGTTCCTTCCCCTCAAACATGACAGGCTCTTTACAGCAAAAAAAAAAATTAACGATCATGCAATATTTGCCATCTGTTAGGCAATACTTGTCAAAGCAAGAAGTTAAGTACCAGTGTTGGAATGATTCCCAGTCATTTAAAAAATATACACAGTTTAAATATGTCAAAGACTTGATACAGACTTTCAAAAGCCTCTTGTAAATAGATCTTTGTCATTATGCCACAGATGTTAAAGCATGACTTCATAGCCTCGTGTGATTGGTTTGGGTACGCATGCAAATATAAACTTACATCATTGTATCATTATGCTGGGGCTGTTTAACAGTAACGGCAATGTAACAAAATTGATGCAGACTTCAACCATGACGTGATTTGTCAGCAATATAAAACAGTGTAAAGTCATGCCTTATAGAGCATATATGAGCATATAGGAGAGTCCCCAAAGAGATGTCATTCTTACATGTGTGCAGCACCATAGAACATTATTGTTAGTGTTTGAGGCATAATACAGTCAACAATTATTATAACGCATGAAATTATACCTGATGTTTCAAAATACATGATGTTCATGCTGAAGCTTCACAAAACACCTGACAACCCTTCCTGATCCGTACAAAATTCCAACAAAAATGGAGATCACGTTTCAAATAGGGACAAATCTACACATATTTAATCATGAGTCCAACTTTATTCAGCCCAGTGTTGATGAAAATGTACAAAAGCTTGGAGGTTTATAGGCACGTAATGATTTTTATTCATTTATTTTTTGAAACATGCATAAAATGAGAATGAATGACACACTATTGACAACAAAAGAAGTTAATTATATATATATATATATATATATATAAAAGGACAACACTTACCGTTGATGAAGTGTTTGCTACAAATCCCAATATTTTTGTGTGATTTGGATCCATCCTGTTGATTGCTCTGTTTGTTTGTGTCATTATCATATACCTATAAATGATATGCCAGTATCATTGGATAAAACACTAAAGAATAAATAGCAATACACCCTTTTCGCGGACGGGTAATATTTTTCATACCACCTGAGTAATCAGCCAATCCGGACAGCGGAGCGGCGCCATGACGAAGAGGCGCGGTCAGAGGAACTGTGAAATACTGGTGAGTCACTATCAATAATTTCTTATGTGTCCAACCTCATAGGTTTATCGTTAAAATTAAATTTGTCAGTTCTAAAAGCCATCATAATTATTTATAGGAAAACGTTCTATTTTTTTTCTACTAAGGTTTGAACTTTGAGTGTTTACACAGGAGAGAAAAGTGAGAAAATGTTAATGCCTGTTTGAGAAAAGTGTATAAAGTGTGTAGTGAGGGGTTTTACAGCCTTTAAACATCTATAATAATTGTAAAAAATAACGCTGACTACTTTGCGGATTTCGCCTATCAACGAGGGACGAGGGACCACTGTATATGATAAAATCACTATCAAGTTGTTCACTAATGAATATGGCTTTTTACACCCTTCAGAAAACCATACAACATTTATCATTTATAGGTATATGATAAAATCGTTATCAAGTTGTTTTACCAATGAATATGGCTTTTTCCACCCTTTGGCCTCAGGGTGTATGGTTTTCTGAAGTGTGTTAAAAGCCATATTCAATGGTAAAACAACTTGATTACGATTTTATCATATACCTATAAATGATAAATGTTGTTTGGTTTTCTGAAGGATGTAAAAAGCCATATTCATTGGTGAACAACTTGATAACTGACACTATTTGTACATCTATAATGACATATTCTTTCCATATTGTCCATTTAGATTTTTTAATTTAATTTGATTTAACTTTTATTTAGCCAGGTTAGTCCCATTGAGATCAAGATCTGTTTTGCAAGAGAGACCTGTACAATTATAAAGTTTCCAGTTCACCTAACCTGTTGTTGATTGCTAAAATGCTAAACACTATGGAATATGGCCGTCGCAAGTTAGCTGCGCTAAGTAGGTTGGACCGGTTTTCTGCCTGAATAAATGCCGTCTAGGACCCGAAGTGGTTCCAGAGGCTGGTGGATGTGGTGACACACAAACAAATGGTAATCAAAGCATATAAAGTTCCTTGCAATGCACATTAGGCGTGACAACCAATAGTTCCCAGTGTCAACTGCAGACGTGCCGCATTGGGCAGAATGTATGTTAATTATCTCTATGTGCTTTTACAGTTTCCCAAAACCAGGCAAACAAACAGCACATTTAAACTATGCAATATTTCCACTTGAGTGCAATATTTGAAAAATTAATTGATATTCTAACACTTCATGTGGACGCTATGGGAAATTGTTTGAATAAGACAGCTTGGTGCAGCGCAGACTTCCTGGTGATATTATTGCTGCCCGAGGCAAAATCATTGTATTTATAAGTACACACACCACTGCTGTGCACTCTCTCTACTGGTCTCTGCAGCTTCATCTATTCTGTGTCTGTGTTTGTGCATCCAGTCGGCCTGAGTGGACCAATATGAGGAGTCTTGCCTTAGTCCGAAATAGGTCATCCATCAGGCCTTCAGGGTACTGTGCAATCCTGCTTAATCACTAACTTGCAGTCTTTTGAGTCAGTGATGTACGCTCCCATCATTCTCTTAGAGAGAGAGAGAGAGAGAGAGAGAGAGAGAGAGAGAGAGAGAGAGAGAGAGAGAGAGAGAGCAGCCAGGGGAGGATTCCAAGAGTGGATAATTGGTCTTAAGCCATTCCTCTGGCCTGCTGCTCTCTGAATAATACATGGTCTTTTTTTAATGAAGCCCCCCGTATTTGTTGTCTTTTTACTTCTCTAGGATGTAGGGTAAAATTAGCATACCTCTGTCTCTGCATCTTAATGAGAGTTTGGCTGCTAAAGGCTTTGCCGCGCTCACAGCTACATCCCCTCTTAATCTCATCTGGCTTTAAAGGTAATTTAGCCATAGCAAATATTCAACCACAGTGCCACAGTACTTTAGATAATGCACAATCATCAAGGTGCTTTTACCACGATGGAGTCAATGTAGTTGCATATTCTTGCATCTTTTGGTAAAGGTTGTGTATTTCTCTGAACCCAGAACGGATCGATGAAATCTGGTTTACAAAAAGATGTCTTTTCAACACATTTTAGTGTTTGACATAAAATGCCATAAATACGGAACTGTGTCAGCTGTTCACTGTCAAAAAAAGCCTTCAGAACTCTGCAATGTGAACAGATTTAGGGATTATGTTCAAATAAGAATTTACTTTTATTGTTATAATGAACACTTAGAGGTTTTTCTGGAGTTTCTGTGTTTTCTCGATGCTCAGCAGTTGTAGGATCGTAGTTTGGACGACCAAAACAGACCTGTAATGTGAACAAGCCAAAGAAATGTGAGACTTTATTATAACAGCACACAAAGTGCCCTGATACTTACATGACTTTGATCTGCGCACTTGCACGCACATCATCATGATGATCCCACCCGCTGTGTTCTTAGCTGGACACCGTGCTTTGTTCCACTAGCTGCCACACATTGTGTGCTGGACGCTGCTTATATAAAATAATTATTTTGTAGCGGATTAATCATTTTCTGTCTGAGTTTGCTGTTCTGCTTCTACTTTTCTCGTGCGTGCTGAATGAGGTGGAGAAAGCATTTGGAGCCATCAAAAAGGTAATTATTTGTGATGTTTATATTGTCATGGCTTGGTAAAATAGCTGCATGTTCTTCCCTTCTTGTGTACAGCTGTAAGAGTATGTTTACGATAGCTTTAACATCTCATTATAATTGTTCAGACGAGCTGCACTGTGATGCGGTGCGCTGACGCAATCACTCGCACTGTTCACTTCTTCTTTACTCGACTTGACAAGCTGCACGTAGTGTTGGTGAGTAGATCGCGCAACGTTCACTACCACTTCACATTTGTTGCACAACGTTTATGCGTGAAAGATTTTTTGAACATTTCAAAAATTCTCTGTGCAACTGCATGCGCCGTTCAGTCTACACCGTTAATGAAGAATTTACTCTCCTGCACGACACAGTGTGTGCATCAAAGTCATGTAAATGTCAGGGGGCCTTATGTACTTTTATTACTGTCTCTCAACAAAACAAACCAGAAATTATATTGACCATGGTGTGAACAAGGCTTTAGGCCTGCTAAGCTAAAGATAGAATGCTAATGCTGACTGGGCGTGAATTATTAATAAAAAATACCTGCAGATTATTTTCACCACACGTTTGTGTGTGATGTTTGGTCGTTCGTGAAACTGGCTTCAAACTGGCTGTTTGTGTAACCTGTAATATTTCATTTTTAGGCAGTACTGGAAGCTAACTGATATGCTAACATTGTCACAATGCAGAAAACTCAACGATTAAATGACCTGTATTTTTTGTTTTGTTGTGCTTTTTTACCTGTTGTATTTTCTCCTGTTTCTGAGAACCACAGGGGGAAAAACATTAATTTATTTTTGTGTTATCCTTTGTCAAATTGTGTTACGTTCATGTAATATTGCCCAACAAATACATGCAAATGTATTTACTTAACAAATGTTATAGTAGTCTGAAATGTCTGAGTACCTTCTTGAGTAGGACCGGACAGCATTCCTCAATCATTGGGTCGTGTACAACATTTCCCTAATTCTACTGCAGACCTGCTTTCATCTTTTGTAGTGCACTGAGCTGTAATTGAGCCCAAATGCTGGAATAACAGCGGAGATGAGCAGGTCAAAGAGGCCACGAGAAAATTTTTTTTGGGCAGTTTGGAAAAAATCTGGCATCAATACAGTTGCTTATTTACTAATGCGGGCTGTTTTACTGGGACTCAAATTTTTGCCCCATTGTTGTCTTTTAACCAGTAGTGGGCACAGTTCCGCTAATCTGCTAACCACTAATGATTGAAGATAATGTTTTCATTATCGGATTATCTTTTCAGATAGTTTTGAAAACCATCAACGGACAAATTATCTTCCAATAAATTTTGTTCCGATAACAGTTACAAACGTTTATGAAGTCTGATATCAAAGATTTGAGTATCTACCTGTTAAATGTTTTGTAGTAGATGCAGAGTTCTATCCTCTGCAAACAGAGAAGAGCTAGTTCCAGGAGAAACTGCTCTATCCTCTGCAGACAAAGAAGAACTGGTCACAGAAAAGAATGAAAGCAAAAGGAAAAAAAAAATTGTTTTGACCCCATACTGATTTGCTGGCAGTATCTCCCAAATCATCCAGAGACATACAGTTTTAACTTATGGTTAAAATTTTAACCAAACTAATTTTAGACAAGTTATTTAAATTAACATCACGTCTGAAGTTTTATGAAGTGAAAATATCAGATATATGTTTTAGTTTTAAAGTAATGCACTAATTGCGAATGTTTTAGTGTGGACATGCTGTCTCCAGTGCATTATGGGTAATCTCAGTACATTCACGACAGGAGAAATGCATTTGAGATGCTCTGATCAGGCTCCACACGGACAACAGCATTAAACTCTTGTATATTGTGCCTAAAACTCTCATGAATATATTCTGTGGGTTTATAGATGTTGTTATTGTGTTTGTTTTATGTAAAAATGCCAGAAGAAGCTCAGGTTGCTTCTCCATTATTTTCAATTGGAGTCACTGTGAGCTGCAATCGTTTCCCGTTTGCTCTTTAATGTCCTGCTTATGTCAAACACTGTCTGTCCTCTTTGTACCCAGACTGGTGGTCTGTCCGGGCTGCAGCACGCGTCTTGTCCAGTGAAGGCTGGGATAGGCTTCGGCCCCTATTAACTGGAGTAGATGGGTTCAGAAAATGAATAAATGAATTAACATTGTCTTTTCAACTATCTTGTCATTGAGAATCCTAGATTATAAATTGTTTACCTGCAACATTAATGCCATTCCAAGTTCTGTCAATCTTGTGTTGTGTAGTACGGCCATAGTGGATTGTCACTCCAGTGAGTCTGGTCTGCTTGAGGTTTCTTGCTACCATGAAAAGACATGAAGGGAATTTTTCCTTACCACTGTCACCAACGTACTTCCTCTTGGAGATGGTAAAACCTTACTTATATATCGTACGTTGAGGTGTGATTTAGTGTTGGAAGACGACAAAGAACACCGTGATCCTGTGCTGTACAGGATCTCTGCCATGAAGCTTTTATTGTGATGAAGACTGAACACTTGGTGATGTGAGGGATGCAGTTCAAGGATGGAGATGGACAACTGAGGACTTGGCATGTGTATGAAAACTGCTTTTCGAATCACGACATGCTAATTTCTGAGGTTTCACTTGAGCGCTGTGATTTCTTTAAGGAAAAAAAAAATGACAAATTACTTTTCCTACTCAAGCTACATTTGGCAGCCGATTTGTTGGTGTTTACCGTAGACTTGTAAGTAGCAGCTGAATGATTTTACAACATCTGCCGTCATTTGTCCAGGCCATCAAGTCAGTAGCCTTGAAAATGATACTTGGTTTCTGGCACTTCCTTACCGACTGATATATTATGAGCTGAGAGGAGTAGTAAGTTGAGAATATCACAAACCAGGCTTGGCTCTGATTTGATTTTCTCCAGAGTCGCTGGGATAATTAACCTGTACATTAACTTCCCAGCTGATAGGAAACAGCATGTGGATATGAGCTCAGTGAGTCATGGAGATTGATCCTGTGCATGATGGGATGGCAGAGGCAGTAAGTCTCACAGTTTGGCAGACGCTATCATACCTGTCAATTCTCACATTCTGTTCAGTCTACCAGGTTCAGAGAGTGTCTCATTTCCTAAGTTGGCTCAGGAAGGAGTTTGGCACAGGAACAGAATAAGAAGTGAAGTTACAAGACGCTACCTCGCTGGGATTGTGTACCGGCAAACTTTCTGACAGCTTGAACGACTCACTTGGTTCTTTGTGATGGACTCTTGTTCCATCTGACAATATGTGCAATTATCATATCTATAGAAAAGAACTGTTATTTTCAGAGCGAGACAGAGTGACAACACAACTGTTTTTAAGACTGGAAACCTTCCTGCTAGGACATATTGATGTGCTTTCATTTCAACTTTTTGCTTTGTTGGAGAACAGAACATGAATGTTAAGTTCTTTCAGCTGTGTTTGCAAATGGAACTACTGGCACATGCATTTCCTGTGTGTTGGGTGAAAGCCTGAGGGACTCGGGGTCGTCTCACAAGTGGGCACCAACCATAGTGTCATGGGCCAGTGGCAGCTGGAGTTGGCCCCATTGAGTTGGAAAACAATAGTAGAGGTTTAGTCCAGGACGAAATCAGGCAGTCACTGGTGCATGAGGCGTACTGGCACAGCCGTTCATGACTGAATTGATGAATCCAACTCCAGCTCTATCCTGACTCAGAACCATTAGAAAGTCCAATGTCTTTTTTTGTTAACTTGATATAAAAATGTATTTCTATGAGTTAATAAGTTTTTGTTTCCATGCTACTTATTGTATTGTGAATTCAATAATAACCATTTTAAGTTGATGTTTGACGGGATGGTGGACATGGGGATGTCTGCTGGTATTATGCTTTGGGGGAGTTAATGGTCTTGTGGTTAAGCGTTGGGCTTGAGACCAGAGGATTCTTGGTTTCAAATCCCAGCCTGACCTGAAAATCACTAAGGATCCTAAGGCCTTATTCCCCTATTGCTCCCGGTGTGTAGTGAGCGCCTTGTATGGCAGCACCCTGCCATCGGGGTGAATGTGAGGCATTATTGTAAAGTGCTTTGAGCGTCTGATGGAGATGGAAAAGCGCTATATAAATGCAGTCCACTTACCATTTGCCACATCTACAACACCATTGATTACTGCCTTGGGTCCGAGATGGCAACCACCCAGGCTAACACTCGATCCATCCCATCATCTTATAAATAACCATTCACTTGCCTCAGCCAGGTGAAACGTGGGTGTCCCCTCACCTTTCTTCAGCTGTTGGTGCCCTCAGCGCTCACTCAGGCACCTATGTGCTGGCTCATGCATAGGGAAACGCTGCCTGTCTTTTGTACAAGTGCTGGGAAGACACCATCCATCTTCTACCGAGGATGCCAGCTTACAATCTCCAGTCTTAATGGCACAAGTCTGCGTCTGGATTACTGTGGACCATAGAAGGGTTGTGATCAGTCTCTGAAGAAAACAGTCACATCACGGACATTTGTGAGGCTCAGCAGCTATTCTGCTTTGCATGCACCTGATCCCATCAGAAGCTGAGTTAAGACCTGATTAGCATTTGCCTGGGAGGCCACTTGTGAAGATAATTATTTCCAAGTGTGGAAATAATTACCCTGAGATATCAAGAATGAGGATTGAGTGTACACCAAGTTTGCTTACAGCTGCATCAAGTTGCACCTGATCTGTTTCAGGGCATTGTGAGCTGAACACGGCCAGGGCCACTGTGGCTGGGATCCACCGAACTCCAGGGAAAAAACAAACACGTTTTCCCGACTTGCCGAGCAGTAGTCTTATTTGCACAGACTCTGTTCCGAACTTTGAAGAAAATGTCGTAAGAATTTGGTGTGTGGCTTTGGCATTGCTTATTTTTATATATATTTCAACTGTTGTTGATTTTATTTCTTAGTAATTTTATGAAAAGATTTAAGATTCAAGGAAATGTTCCCCAATTGGTACAGTTCAAAGATATTATTCAGGTTGCATTTAAATTGTTGCTTAAATAAATTTATTATATCCTCTCTGGTGTTGTTCGAGCACCCATGTGCGGACTCGTTCCTCTAGCTGTGGCCATCTGACTTTTAGCCCGTGATTAGCTTTTTTTGTTTTTTTCATGGTGGTTTGAGTAACCTCCGCTTTCCTCCAGTCCTTCACAAGTTTCTCACTCACTCCAAACTCTCTCTCTGCTGCTCGATTACCGTTTTTGGATGCATATTTCACCAGTCGCAACTTGTAATCTGCAAAGTATGATTTTCTTTTTGGTGGCATTTTTTTCGGGCCTTCTCCGTTGTCTTGTTGTCAGTAATGTTGAAATTTTTATTTTTCTATGGTAGTCAGAAGTTGCAGGAACAGTCACACAAGCCTTGAGCGCCCTCTCATGAGCTGCATTTTACCTATGGATATGTTTGTATTTTGCGGACCACATTGTGAGCCGAACCATAACCCGCACCATCGCTGAACGGTTCTTTTCTAACACATTACCCGCTGTGGACCATAGTACACACCAGGTGTCAGCTGCCGATGTTTGTGCAGCACCTACCTGCGCAGCTCATGACCTCCCCGTGGTGTCAATGCCAGCTCCTTCCAAGTGCAGACACTAATCCTCCGCCGTCGCTCACCCAGTGCTCCCACGCAGCTCTCAGCATCAATGAAAACACTCTGCTCACACTGATATCGAAGGGTTGAAGCTGTTTTGTTCGCCCTCCAGGAATAACAGCAAGCACCGTGTTCGTCTGCTTCACACGCTGTTTCACAATCATTGTCTGGGTGAGGTGAGGAATACGCGTCCAATGTTCTGTTCTCCAATTGGTTATCACGACCAGCATGACCTATAGGGCGGTCACCATACTACAGTGCCCATGATGCATTGTATTTCCATTTCCGGTGGCCATTTTAAAACATAGAGCGACTCTGTCACGTAAAATTGTTTTATTACAGTAAATTAATTGAGAATCTACTCTTATATTTTTCATTTGTAAGTCGCCTGGAGTATAGGTCGCACCCCCCGGCCAAAAACATGTAAAAAAGTGCGACTTATAGTCTGAAAAATACGGTTATATATATATATATATATATATCTATATATATATATATATAATATATATATATATATATATATATATATATATATATTTCATTATTCATCATATGTTTCATTACAGTAGAAGTCTTTCAGAAAGCATCTGTAACTAGGTTTAAGGATATGATTCCTTCTTTGTTAGTGTTCTCCAATGCCTATACCAACACAGTGCAGAGTAGCTACCTAAACTCTGTGAGAGAGATAGATTACTTCATCAATAGTTTTACATCCTCATTGAGGACAACTTTGGATGCTGTAGCTCCTCTGAAAAAGAGAGCCTTAAATCAGAAGTGCCTGACTCCATAGTATAACTCACAAACTCGCAGCTTAAAGCAGATAACCTGTAAGTTGGAGAGGAAATGGCGTCTCACTAATTTAGAAGATCTTCACTTAGCCTGGAAAAAGAGTCTGTTGCTATATAAAGAGCCCTCCGTAAAGCTAGGACATCTTACTACTCATCACTAATTGAAGAAAATAAGAACCGCCCCAGGTTTCTTTTCAGCACTGTAGCCAGGCTGACAAAAAGTCAGAGCTCTATTGAGCCGCGTATTCCTTTAACTTTAACTAGTAATGACTTCAGACTTCTTTGCTAATAAAATTTTAACTATTAGAGAAAAAATTACTCATAACCATCCCAAAGACATATCGTTATCTTTGGCTGCTTTCAGTGATGCCGGTATTTGGTTAGACTCTTTCTCTCCAAATGTTCTGTCTGAGTTATTTTCATTAGTTACTTCCTCCAAACCATCAACATGTCTATTAGACCCCATTCCTACCAGGCTGCTCAAGGAAGCCCTACCATTAATTAATGCTTCGATCTTAAATATGATCAATCTATCTTTATTAGTTGGCTATGTACCACCGGCTTTTAAGGCGGCAGTAATTAAACCATTACTTAAGAAGCCATCGCTTGACCCAGCTATCTTAGCTAATTATAGGCCAATCTCCAACCTTCCTTTTCTCTCAAAAATTCTTGAAAGGGTAGTTGTAAAACAGCTAACTGATCATCTTCAGAGGAATGGTCTATTTGAAGAGTTTCAGTCAGGGTTTAGAATTCATCATACTACAGAAACAGCATTAGTGAAGGTTACAAATGATCTTCTTATGGCCTCAGACAGTGGACTCATCTCTGTGCTTGTTCTGTTAGACCTCAGTGCTGCGTTTGATACTGTTGACCATAAAATTTTATTAGAGCATGCCATAGGTATTAAAGGCACTGCGCTGCGGTGGTTTGAATCATATTTATCTAATAGATTACAATTTGTTCATGTAAATGGGGAATCTTCTTCACAGACTAAGGTTAATTATGGAGTTCCACAAGGTTCTGTGCTAGGACCAATTTTATTCACTTTATACATGCTTCCCTTAGGCAGTATTATTAGACAGCATTGCTTAAATTTTCATTGTTACGCAGATGATACCCAGCTTTATCTATCCATGAAGCCAGAGGACACACACCAATTAGCTAAACTGCAGGAATGTCTTACAGACATAAAGACACGGATGACCTCTAATTTCCTGCTTTTAAACTCAGATAAAACTGAAGTTATTGTACTTGGCCCTACAAATCTTAGAAACATGGTGTCTAACCAGATCCTTACTCTGGATGGCATTACCCTGACCTCTAGTAATACTGTGAGAAATCTTGGAGTCATTTTTGATCAGGATATGTCATTCAAAGCGCATATTAAACAAATATGTAGGACTGCTTTTTTGCATTTACGCAATATCTCTAAAATCAGAAAGGTCTTGTCTCAGAGTGATGCTGAAAAACTAATTCATGCATTTATTTCCTCTAGGCTGGACTGTTGTAATTCATTATTATCAGGTTGTCCTAAAAGTTCCCTGAAAAGCCTTCAGTTAATTCAAAATGCTGCAGCTAGAGTACTGATGGGGACTAGAAGGAGAGAGCATATCTCACCCATATTGGCCTCTCTTCATTGGCTTCCTGTTAATTCTAGAATAGAATTTAAAATTCTTCTTCTTACTTATAAGGTTTTGAATAATCAGGTCCCATCTTATCTTAGGGACCTCGTAGTACCATATCACCCCAATAGAGTGCTTCGCTCTCAGACTGCAGGCTTACTTGTAGTTCCTAGGGTTTGTAAGAGTAGAATGGGAGGCAGAGCCTTCAGCTTTCAGGCTCCTCTCCTGTGGAACCAGCTCCCAATTCAGATCAGGGAGACAGACACCCTCTCTACTTTTAAGATTAGCCTTAAAACTTTCCTTTTTGCTAAAGCTTATAGTTAGGGCTGGATCAGGTGACCCTGAACCATCCCTTAGTTATGCTGCTATAGACGTAGACTGCTGGGGGGTTCCCATGATGCACTGAGTGTTTCTTTCTCTTTTTGCTCTGTATGCACCACTCTGCATTTAATCATTAGTGATCGATCTCTGCTCCCCTCCACAGCATGTCTTTTTCCTGGTTCTCTCCGTCAGCCCCAACCAGTCCCAGCAGAAGACTGCCCCTCCCTGAGCCTGGTTCTGCTGGAGGTTTCTTCCTGTTAAAAGGGAGTTTTTCCTTTTTTTTCCTTTTTTTTCCTTTTTTTTTTCCTTTCCCACTGTCATTGGCATTCACGCCCAAGAGTTCAATCTTTGTCTCATCAGACCAGAGAATTTTGTTTTTCATGGAAAAACAAAATTCCCTCAAGGATGATCAGTGGAAACAGGATGCAACTGAACTCAATTTTGGCTTCACTGGCAAAGACTGTGAATACTTACGTACATGTTAATTTTTTGTTTGTTTGTTTGTTTTAGTTGTTTATTTTATTTTTAATAAATTAGCAAAAAACTAAAAAAAAAAAAAAAATTCACATTGTCATTATAGGGTTATTGTGTGTAAAACTTTGAGGGGAAAAATGAATTTCATCCATTTTGGAATAAGGCTGTAAAATAAAATGTGGAAAAGGTGAAGCACTGTGAATACTTTCCAGGTACACGGTATGTACGTGTGTACATTTGCAAGATATCTAAAGATGAGACTTTGATCAAACTCATCCTGTACACTGGGACTATGGAAGAAAAAAAGTGATTTTGTTTTGGTTAGAAGCGGTCAATGGTCAAGCTCAGAGGTCAAGGTAGGAATTTTATTGAAATGAATCAAGATATTTATTGTTGGTGAACTTGCCTGGTTCAAAGCCTGTGCAGCTTTTTGTCTGCATGAGCTGATACTTTGAAATGTGGGTGTGGTAGCTTTGTGCACACTGAGCACTTCTTGTACAACCCCTGGCAAAAATTATGGAATCACCAGCCTCGGAGGATGTTCATTCAGTTGTTTAATTTTGTAGAAAAAAGCAGATCACAGACATGACACAAAACTAAAGTCATTTCAAATGGCAACTTTCTGGCTTTAAGAAACACTATAAGAAATCAAGAAAAAAAGATTGTGGCAGTCAGTAACGGTTACTTTTTTAGACCAAGCAGAGGAAAAAAATATGGAATCACTCAATTCTGAGGAAAAAATTATGGAATCACCCTGTAAATTTTCATCCCCCAAATTAACACCTGCATCAAATCAGATCTGCTCATTGACATTGACCCTATGTGTCTTTTTGCAAGGAATGTTTTCACAGTTTTCGCTCTATGGCAAGATGCATTATCATCTTGAAAAATGATTTCATCATCCCCAAACATCCTTTCAATTGATGGGATAAGAAAAGTGTCCAAAATATCAACATAAACTTGTGCATTTATTGATGATGTAATGACAGCCATCTCCCCAGTGCCTTTACCTGACATGCAGCCCCATATCATCAATGACTGTGGAAATTGACATGTTCTCTTCAGGCAGTCATCTTTATAAATCTCATTGGAACGGCACCAAACAAAAGTTCCAGCATCATCACCTTGCCCAATGCAGATTTGAGATTCATCACTGAATATGACTTTCATCCAGTCATCCACAGTCCACAAATGCTTTTCCTTTGCCCATTGTAACCTTTTTGGACTTGTGTTTAAAGTTCGTGTTGGATTGTTGATGTCAGAGCAGCAGCGATGCACCAAAGCTGGACAAATTTCTGATGTGATTTTTCGCTGTAGTGAGGAAGTACACAAACTCTTTGTTTTTTTTTCTGGAAGTACACAAAGTCAGTGTACTGACGCACCAAAACGTAAGTCCCTTTTCTGCTGGTGAAAGCTTTCACCTCATGAAATATTCATACCATTGAACTCATAAACATTCATTATTTATAAAATATAATATAATATAATATATATTATATTATATTATATTATATTTATATTATATTATATTATATTATATTATATTATATTTTATATATAAAATATAACACAATACTAAAATACCCTCGGCTGTATGAACATTGTGTTCTTAATAAGTTGTTTAATTATTAAGATCCAATTGACTTACTTATGTTCAGTAAAGCTGTGGCCTTGTGTGTGCATTTACATGAGATTTTGACAAAAGCGGAAGTTGTGCAAATCAAGGACAATTTGTAGATCACCCTCGGTGTATTTGTAGGTATTAATGAGACAAATTTAACTCAATAGCAAGTTATCTTTTAGCTAGCAAAAGTTAGCATGCACGCTAACATCTGTGATTTTCCTCCAGAGGCGTTATTAGGTTCCAAAAGCAGCGTTTTCAGTTTTAGAAGTGTTTATTTCTTGTTAGATTTGATATAATTGTTGGGGAAGAGCTGCTTGTGGAAATCAGTAACTCGGCCTGTTATGAAGGATGTCGACTGAAGAATCTCCCTGAAGAAGTGACGAGCTGAACAGCAAGTGTGCGAGTCTGCAACTCCTGAGCAAGGTGCTTGTTTTAATTTGCGAGTGAGTGGATTATTTTGATTCTTTGGTTGGCGTTCAGTCACATGTCACAGCTGTGATCTTTTGATCTAAATTTGTGTGTTTTTTTTGTTGTTGTTGGCTAGTTTTCACCATCATCTATTTTTAATAAGCACATCACAGTCATGGAAAAGGCAAAGAACAGGACACCTCAAATCATTAACGCGACTCGGAACCACAGCAACAGTAAATTAACTATGCGAAGACAGCTGCTCTTTCGGCTCAATCGCTCTTTTTGTATGTGGCGAAAACAATGAATAATTCTCTTTTAGGCCTTATATATGGGTGCTGGGAGCAGGGCAGCAGGCACGGCTAATATCTGAGGCTCAGATCAAAAGCCAGATGAAGTTTTAAAAGTGAACGCGTGCACTGATCAGGGAGCGAGGCGCCAGCATGTATCCTGATGTGCATTTGTCTGAGTGAAAGAGTGAGGATGTTTACGCGTGATGAGTGCAGTGCTTATGTGTTCACCTTAGGAGAAGATATCTGTGTAAGTTGTTATTCTCAGTGCGTAGTGCAAAAAACCCCATAGAAATAAATAAAAAACTTCATCAGCCCACATGCTTTAGACATGTCAGTCACAATAGAAGGTGGGCATCATGTCTAAATCATCAAACGCATGTGGAGAAGAGAACACGTGGTCAATACGAGCTTATGTACTTTAAAATATTTATAATTCTTCTGGGTGTCTTGAGGTCATGCAGGCCAAACAGATTTAGTCTAGTGCAATTTATTTTTGAGCACACTGAAACAAAGGTGATATAATTACGTCCACCAAGGACGCAATAAAATCATTGGTGTTTATTTATTTGCTGCAGGAACCACAGATAGATATTAGGCCATGGAAAACGCCATTAAATGTTGGAGGTGATCCACAGCCGGATCCGGATTCTGGATCAGGATTTCACTTTATACTGGCTTTGAAGGATTATGTTAAAAAACAAAAAAACTGACATTTTTTTTCTCACCAAATTTGCACCACAGATAGATATCAGGGGATGGGAGACTCCACTGAATTTTGGAAGTGATCCAGAACAGGATTTCAAATTGTACACTTCACTTTAACAAATTTTGAGGATTATGTCAAAACTACTTAACGGAAATTTTGGCGGTGATCTGGATCTGGAACCGGATTCTGGATCAAGATTTCACTTTGTAGGCTTTTGAATGAATGAATGAATGAATGAATGAATGAATTTATTTATTCACACAAAAGCTTATATACATCCACCCATTTTACCATAAATAAATACAAAAAAGTATATATATATATATATATATATATATATATATATATATATATATATATATATATATATATATATATATATATATATATATACTTGCTTTGCTTACTGAGGGAAGGAGGTTGTTTGCCAAAATCTCGCAATACATGACCCCATCCATCCTCCCTTCAATACGGTGCAGTCGTCCTGTCCCCTTTGCAGAAGAGCACCCCCAGAGTATGATGATTCCACCCCCATGCTTCACAGTTGGGATGTTTTCTTGGGGTTGTTCTCATCCTCTAAACATGGTAAGTGGAGTTGATTCCAAAAAGCTCTATTCTGGTCTCATCTGACCACATGACCTTCTCCCATGCCTCCTTTGGATCATCCAGATGGTCACTGGTGAACTTCAAACGGGCCTGGACATGTGCTGGCTTGAGCAGGGGGACCTTGCTGCCCTGCAGGATTTTAAACCATGACAGCATCATGTGTTACTAATGTAATCTTTGTGACTGTGGTCCCAGCTCTCTTCAGGTCATTGACCAGGTCCTCCTGTGTAGTTCTGAACTTTCTCAGAATCATCCTTACCCCACAAAGTGAGATCTTGCATGGAATCCCAGACCGAGGGAGATTGACAGTCATCTTGTGTTTCTTCCACTTTCTAATAAATAATCATAACAGTTGTTGTCTTCTACCAAGCTGCTTGCCTGTTGTCCTGTAGTCCATCCCAGCCTTGTACAGGTCTACAGTTTTGTCCCTGGTGTCCTTAGACAGCTCTTGGTCTTGATTGATTGATTGAGTGTGTGAACAGGTGTCTTTTATACAGGTAACAAGTTCAAACAGGTGCAATTAATACAGGTAAAGAGTGCAGAATAAGAGGGCTTCTTAAAGAAAAATTAACAGGTCTGTGAGAGACAGAGTTCTTGCTGGTTGGTAGGGGGTCATATTATTTGCAGCAGTAACATACAAATAAATTATTAAAAAATTCATACATTGTGATTTCTGGATTTTTTTTAGATTATGTCTCTCACAGTGGACATGCACCTAAGGTGAAAATTTCAGACCCCTCCATGATTTCTAAGTGGGAGAACTTGCAAAATCGCAGGGTGTTCAAATACTTATTTTCCTCACTGTATATATATATATATATATATATATATATATATATTTAAAAAAAATTGTGAAAGCTTTGTTGCATTACTGCGGGGATAGGCTCCAGTCTGCCCATGACCCTTAATTGGAGTAAGTGGTTGAAGATGAGTGAATGAGTGAGTGAGAGCTTTGCTGCATTATGTTTCATGAATTCTGGAATGCAAGCACATGAGTCTTGAATTTTTTTCAAAGATCCAGTTTGATTTTTTTTTTCACGTTCTTTTTTTGGTAATAAGAGCTTGACCTTTGAGGCAAAGTCATGTGTTCTTGGCTCCTATATCAAGAGGTGTTAATCTGCTTTGAAGCATGGAGACAGAATCATAAAGTCTCATGTTATTCCAGAAGCAGAGGTGCTGCCTGTCACAACTTTATTCTCTCTCCTCTGTCTCTCATGTTTTCGCTTCTTTGGCGACAGGGATTCATGCTGCCTTACCTTCTGTTGTAAATAAGCAATATGTACAATATTCCATTGGCATGGGCAACTTACACATCTGTGACGGTATTTGGGTGTGTTAGTGCCCATGGCATGGGCAACTTACACATCTGTGATGGTATGGGGGTGTGTTAGTGCCCATGGCATGGGCAACTTACACATCTGTGATGGCACCATCAATGCAGAAAGGTACATCCAGGTTTTGGAGCAACACATGCTGCCATCCAAGCAACGTCTTTTTCAGGGACGTCCCTGCTTATTTCAGCAAGACAATGCCAAGACACATTCTGCACGTGTTACAACAGCGTGACTTCGTAGTAAAAGAGTGAAGGTACTAGACTGGCCTGCCTGCAGTCCAGACCTGTCGCCCATTGAAAATGTGTGGCACATTATGAAGTGCAAAATACGACAACGGAGACCCCGGACTGTTGAACAACTGAAGTCATTCATCAAGCAAGAATGGGAAAGAAGTCCACCTACAAAGCTTCAACAATTAGTGTCCTCAGTTCCCAAACGCTTATTGAGTGTTGTTAGAAGGAAAGGTGATGTAACACAGTGGTGAACATACCACTGTCCCAGCTTTTTTGAAACCTGTTGCAGGCATCCATTTCAAAATGAGCAAATATTTGCACAAAAACAAAAACGTTGATCACTTTGAACATTAAATATCTTGTCTTTGTGGTGTATTCAATTGAATATAAGTTGAAGAGGATTTGCAAATCATTGTATTCTGTTTTTATTTACATTTTACACAACGTCCCAACTTCATTGGAATTGGGGTTTTAATTTATCTTATGAAAAACCACTTTTTCCAAGGTAAAAATTTTTTACAAGGTAAAAATTTGTGGAATTGGAAACTAGTGTTGGTGGGGGTTTGCGCTCTGTGAGCACGGTGCTCAAGTTGCATATATATAAAACTGGTTTATAACCAGTGTGATTTTACATTTCATGTTTAACTATAGTGGTGACCAGCCAAAGCTTTGCAATGTTTTATCAGACGTTTGTATTTTCTTGCATGCAGTGATGTTTAAAATAAAAAGAACAAACCAATTTCCACACTATTTTTCTTACACTTTCTTTCACAAATATGAACAGGTTTTTGGGTGAACATTTTTGAGAGCCGCCACTGTGCCTTTGCTAGGTGCATTTGGTTTTGCATAGCTGTACACACTGTCGTGGTTCTCAAACTGCCAACACCTCTAACACTCAGGCAGGGCTGTGACTAGCTAACCATTACTTTCATTATTGATTGATCAAGTAAATATTCATTTTATCCATCCATTAATTAGTTGTTAGCTCTATAAAATGTCAGAAAACAGTGGCAAATGTCGATCAGTGTTGCCCAGAACCAAAGATGATGCCTTCAAATAAAGATATTTAGCGTAAGGTTCGAGAAACGTAATAATAAACAAGAGCAATCAGAGATTTCTGACATCCAATCTGGATCTTGATCATCTCCAAAATTCAGTGGAGTCTTCCATGCCCTAATATCAACCTGTGGTGCAAATTTGGTGAAACTCCGTGAAGTAGTTTTAAAGTAATCCTTCAAAGCCTATATAAAGGCAAATCATGATCCAGAATCCGGATCCAGATCTGGATCACCTCCAAAATTCAAGGGAGCCTTTCATGCCCTAATATCTATCTGTGGGGAAACTTTGGTGAGAGTCAGTGAAGTAGTTTTGTCGTAATCCTTCAAACCCTATATAATGTGAATCTTGATTCAGAATCCAGATCTGGATCACCTCCAATCTTTAATGGAGTCTTTCATGGCCTAATATCTACCTGTGGTGCAAATTTGGTGATAATTCATGAAGTAGTTTTTAAGTAATCCTTCAAAGCCTATATAAAGTGAAACTTAATCCAGAATCCGGATCCGGATCACCTCCAAACTTTAATGGAGTCTTCCATGGCCTAACATCTATCTGTGGTGAAAATTTCATCAAAATCTGTGCAGTAGTTTTGGCGTAATCCTGCGAACAGTAATCTTTCAAACTCTATATAAAGTGAAACTTAATCCAGAATCCCGATCTGGATCCAGATCACCTCCAATTTTTAATGGAGTCTTTCATGGCCTAATATCTAACTGTGGTGAAAATTTCGTCAAAATCTGTGCAGTAGTTTTGGTGTAATCCTGCGAACAGTAATCTTTCAAACCATATATAAAGTGAAACTTAATCCAGAATCCAGATCTGGATCCAGATCACCTCGAAAATTTAATGGATCCTTCCATGGCCTAATATGTATCTGTGCTAAAAATTTCATCAAAATCTGTTAAGTGGTTTTGATGTAATCCTGCTAAAAGTCAGTCAGTCAGACAGACAGACCAATAACTGAATAAACACCAATGATTTTATTACATCCTTGGTAGATATAATTAATAAACCAGAACATATTCACATTTTCTAAAGAGAAATGAGAGAATTTGGACCAAAAACAAACAAACAAACAAACAAACAAACAAACAAACAAACAAACAAACAAAACACTCAAAACGATGAATCAATCATCAAAATTGTTTTCAATTAATTTAATTGCTGATCAATTGCTGCACTGCCAAACTCAAGTGGAGCTGCGACCTGGAACACACAAATTGTATTTTCTCCATGAAGATAAAGTATTTCTTTAATTTTTTTAAATTTAAGTGCAAAAGTGTGTTTAAAGAAGCAATTCTACTTTTATAAATGGATAAAATCGAGAGGAAGGAGAGAGCAGAACCGAGCGGAAGGAGAGAGCTAAACCGAGAGGGCAGAATCAAAAGGAAGGAGAGAGCGGAATCAAGCGGGCGGAATCAAAAGGAAGAAGAGAGTGGAATCAAGAGAGCGGAATCAAAACGAAGGATAGAGCGGAATCAAAATGAAGGAGAGAGCAGAACCAAGAGGAAGGAGAAAGCGGAATCGAAGGAAGGTGAGAGCGGAACCGAGAGGAAGGAGAAAGCGGAATCGAGATGAAGGTGTGAGCGGAACCGAGAGGAAGGAGAGAGCAGAACCGAGAGGAAGGAGAGAGCAAAACCGAGAGGGCGAAATCTAAAGGAAGGAGAGAGCGAAATCGAGAGGGCGGAATCAAAAGCAAGGAGAGAGTGGAATCGAGAGAGCGGAATCAAAAGGAAGGATAGAGCAGAATCGAGAGGAAGGAGAGAGCAGAACCGAGAGGAAGGAGAGAGCAGAACCGAGAGGAAGGAGAAAGTGGAATCAAGAGGAAGGTGAGCGTGGAACCGAGAGGAAGGAGAGAGCGGAACCGAGAGGAAGGAGAGAGCAAAACCGAGAGGAAGGAGAAAGTGGAATCGAGAGGGCGGAATCAAAAGGAAGGAGAGAGTGGAATCGAGAGAGCGGAATCAAAACGAAGGATAGAGCAGAATCGAGAGCAAGGAGAGAGCAGAACCGAGAGGAAGGAGAGAGCAGAACAGAGAGGAAGGAGAAAGTGGAATCAAGAGGAAGGTGAGCACGGAACCGAGAAGAAGGAGAGAGCGGAACCGAGAGGAAGGAGAGAGTGGAATCGAGAGGGCGGAATCAAAAGGAAGGAGAGAGTGGAATCGAGAGGAAGGAGAGAGCAGAACTGAGAGGGCAGAATCAAAAGGAAGGAGAGAGTGGAATCAAAACGAAGGATAGAGCGGAATCAAAATGAAGGAGAGAGCAGAACCAAGAGGAAGGAGAGAGCAAAACCGAGAGGAAGGAGAAAGCGGAATCGAAGGAAGGTGAGAGCGGAACCGAGAGGAAGGAGAAAGTGGAATAGAGAGGGTGGAATCAAAAGGAAGGAGAGAGCGGAACCGAGAGTAAGGAGAGAGCAGAACCGAGAGGAAGGAGAAAGTGGAATCAAGAGGAAGGTGAGCGTGGAACCGAGAGGAAGGAGAGAGCGGAACCGAGAGGAAGGAGAGAGCAAAACCGAGAGGAAGGAGAAAGTGGAATCGAGAGGGCGGAATCAAAAGGAAGGAGAGAGTGGAATCGAGAGAGCGGAATCAAAACGAAGGATAGAGCAGAATCGAGAGCAAGGAGAGAGCAGAACCGAGAGGAAGGAGAGAGCAGAACAGAGAGGAAGGAGAAAGTGGAATCAAGAGGAAGGTGAGCACGGAACCGAGAAGAAGGAGAGAGCGGAACCGAGAGGAAGGAGAGAGTGGAATCGAGAGGGCGGAATCAAAAGGAAGGAGAGAGTGGAATCGAGAGGAAGGAGAGAGCAGAACTGAGAGGGCAGAATCAAAAGGAAGGAGAGAGTGGAATCAAAACGAAGGATAGAGCGGAATCAAAATGAAGGAGAGAGCAGAACCAAGAGGAAGGAGAGAGCAAAACCGAGAGGAAGGAGAAAGCGGAATCGAAGGAAGGTGAGAGCGGAACCGAGAGGAAGGAGAAAGTGGAATAGAGAGGGTGGAATCAAAAGGAAGGAGAGAGCGGAACCGAGAGTAAGGAGAAAGTGGAATCAAGAGGGCGGAATCAAAAGGAAGGAGAGAGCGGAATCGCGAGGAAGGAGAGAGCAGAACCGAGAGGGCGGAATCAAAAGGAAGGAGAGAGTGGAATCAAGAGGAAGGAGAGAGCAGAACCGAGAGTTGCGGAATAAAAAGGAAGGAGAGAGCAGAACCGAGAGGGTGGAATAAAAAGGAAGGAGAGAGCAGAACCGAGAGGAAGGAGAGAGCAGAACCAAGAGGGCAGAATCAAAAGGAAGGAGAGAGCAGAACCGAGAGGAAGGAGAGAGCAGAACCGAGAGGACGGAATAAAAAGGAAGGAGAGAGCAGAACCGAGAGGAAGGAGAGAGCAGAACCGAGAGGGCAGAATCAAAAGAAAGGAGAGAGCAGAACCAAGAGGGCAGAATCAAAAGGAAGGAGAGAGCGGAATCAAGAGGAAGGAGAGAGCAGAACCGAGAGTTGCGGAATAAAAAGGAAGGAGAGAGCAGAACCGAGAGGAAGGAGAGAGCAGAACCGAGAGGACGGAATAAAAAGGAAGGAGAGAGCAGAACCGAGAGGAAGGAGAGAGCAGAACCGAGAGGGCAGAATCAAAAGAAAGGAGAGAGCAGAACCGAGAGGAAGGAGAGAGCAGAACCAAGAGGGCAGAATCAAAAGAAAGGAGAGAGCAGAACCGAGAGGAAGGAGAGAGCAGAACCAAGAGGGCAGAATCAAAAGGAAGGAGAGAGTGGAATCAAGAGGAAGGAGAGAGCAGAACCGAGAGTTGCGGAATAAAAAGGAAGGAGAGAGCAGAACCGAGAGGAAGGAGAGAGCAGAACCGAGAGGGCGGAATCAAAAGGAAGGAGAGAGCAGAACCGAGAGGAAGGAGAGAGCAGAACCGAGAGGAAGGAGAGAGCAGAACCGAGAGGGCAGAATCAAAAAGGAAGGAGAGAGCGAGAGAAGCAACTCGTTACCGAGCACCCCGGCATTGATCGTGACAGATTTTTGATTGTGCGTTAAAAGCTGAGCTCTGGAGTGCAGTGGGTTCAGTAAGTCAGTCAGGAACATTTCTAAGATCGGGCGGAGAAGTTTATTATTAGCCAATAATTCCAGCAGCTGCACTCAGGCAGTCAGTCTATATGAGAAATAATGGGAAAATGATGCAGTGCGTGTTTACTGTGATTTGGTTTGGAGGAGGAATCCAATAAAGATGATGAAGAAGCCTCATCTCCGCACCTAGCAGGGCTGGGCCGCGTGGCGGAGTATTCAGCGGAGAGAGAGCGCAGGGAGAAGGAAGTGATTACTGTCGTTAAGTCGACAGGAAATGTTGCATCTCCTTGACGTTTAGTAATGATCGCCGCAGCTGGAAACAATAAAACTCCAACATTGTACAATTATTGGCTTGCCTCTCTTACATTAGATAAAAGTAATAATGCACATTATCCCCACATCCCCCTCTAACGTCGCACCAGCCAGAGAGCGGAGGCAGCAAATAAGGTTTGCTGTGCAGGCCGCCTGCTATGATTGACTGGAGGAAGATCTCCTGCAGCGCTGCGCCATGTGACCACTTTCGCACTTTTGTGTGTGTGTGTGTGTGTGTGTGTGTGCATGTGCTCTGCCAGTGTATTTTATTTTACACTTCTCTCACTTTTCACCTGCAGGATTCTGCAAAGACTGAAAATCCTGGAACAGACTCCCAGTCATTCTGGCATGCAGAGAGCTTGTGACATTAAATTGCATGAAAACAACTCAAAATAAAAGGCATCAGTCAGGGGCGCCGCCAGGGATTTTGGGCCTTGTGAAAAAAAATCTTACTGGGACCCTCCCCATATTATTTTGTCAGTATTTTAATTGTATTAGGGGCCTCTCTGGGAACCGAGAATCCTTCTCCTTATTCTCCCCTTTTTAGGACCCCTGCCCAGAACGCTCTGCACACTACAGTTGGGTACCAAACTTGGTGCTTTCTTGGGTACTGACCAATTTGCGTGGGCACTCTGAAGTGCCAATTCCAAGCACAAAGGGCTATAGTGGCAGGACTCGGCTTTTATTTTTACCTGAAAGCTTGGGCAAAATTAAAATAATAAAAACAATAAAAGAAAATTATATATATATATATATATATATGTACACACTGAACAAAAATATAAACACAACGGTTTTGTTTTTGCTCCCACTCTAAGAAATAACACGTTGAATTTAATTGATAAAGTTAAAAGGTAACTTTTTCCACATAATATTGTCAATTAAGTGCAAAAACAATATTGTAGTTGAAATTAATTAAATCAAATGAAACATTATTACATAAATCCCTAAAATTAACAATTGCAAGTATATTGAAAATAATAGTATTAATTACATTTAAAACCTCCGTGTTTTCATTTCTTTGAGTGTATTTTTTATGAGCTGAACTGAAGATCTAAAATATTTTTTAAGGAGCTATTTCTCTCAAATCTGACTAAATCTGTGTTAGTGAGCATTTCTCCTTTGTCGACATAATCCATCCCACCTCACAGGTGTGGCATATCAAGATGCTGATTAAACAGCATGATTATTGCACAGGTGTGCCTTCGGCTGGCCACAATAAACCAATGTATTTTAAAAGTTCAACATCTGGAAACAATAATTCCCACCATGTTTAGGAAAATTTTTCCAGCCAGGTTTTTTCTTTATTTGTTTTCTGTTTCTCTCTCTCTCTCTCTCTCTCTCTCTCTCTCTCTCACACACACACACAGATACACACACACAAACAACAGATTACAATACCTTGCTTGCGTGGTGGCTTTCTGAATAAGTAGCGTGACCAAATTCTGAATATGAAGCAGTATTATGTAAAAACTTTATCGACACTGATCAGTTTTAAAAAAAGTAAAAGTTCTCAGCTCACAGATGACATGAATGAATTTCAATGACTGAGTGAGCTGCTAAAGTGTCATCTTCCAGATTTAATTAAGGCCTACCGATGTCAGATTGTATTTGACCTTTCTGTTCTGTATAAGTATGTGTGTGCACGTGTGTCTGCATGCGCAAGTGGCAGATGCACCCATGTGAATATTAATGATTGATTAGGCTCGTCGTGGCTGTGCATAAATCGAGGTGTGTTTGTATCACGAAGGACGGTTTGTAGTGCTCTAGTGTTTTGCCCTCGTTGCAGAACAATTTGACAGATGTGGGTCCAAATATTTGTGTGTGTGGAATTTTTTTTTTACTGCAACCCGCCATCCAAAGGAATACCAGGTGCACAGTAAAACTATGACAAACACAGATACTTGTACATAAATATATGTTGGAATCAACATTTTTCTTATTTACTGTCTTAATTACACCCACATGCAGCAGGGTGTTGTTTTTGGTTATGTGCGTCTGTCCATTCATGTGCGAATAAAATAACTCAGAGTTCTGATGCAATTTGGATCAAATTTGGTGGAATTACTGAGTTTGAGACAAAGATAAAATGACTTGATTTGCAGAAAAATAATTTGAAAATCAAGGACAGAGATCCAGGCAAAGATTTGGTCCAATGCTTATATATACTGTATCCATTAAAAATAAATAAATAAAAAGCAATCACGTGTACATAAGTATTCACACCTTTGGTAGCAATTACAGCCTCAAGTCTTCTTGGATATGATGTCATAAGCTTGGTGCACCTATCTTTGGGCAGTTTTATCCATTTCTCTTTGCAGCACCTCTCAAGCTCCATCAGGTTGGATGGGGAGCGTCGGTGCACAGACATTTTCAGATCTCTCTAGAGATGTTCAGTCAGATTTAGGTCTGGACTCAAGGACATTCACAGAGTTGTCCTGAAGTCACTCCTTTGATATCTTGACTGTGTGCTTCAGGTCATTGTCCTGCTGAAAGATGAACCGTCACACCAGTCTGAGGTCAAGAGCGCTCTGGAGCAGGTTTTCATCCAGGATGTGTCTGTACATTGCTGCATTCATCTTTCCCTCAATCCTGACTAGTCTCCCAGTTCCTGCAACTGAAAAACATCCTCACAACATGATGCTGCCACCACCATGCTTCACTGTAGGGATGGTGCCTGGTTTCCTCCAAACATGATGTCTGGCATTCACGCCAGAGTTCAATCTTTGTCTCATCAGACCAGAGATTTTTGTTTCTCAGAGTCTTTCAGGTGCCTTTTGGTAAACTCCAGGCGAGCTGCCATGTGCTTTTTACTAAGGAGTGGTTTCCATCTGGCCACTCTACCATACAGGCCTGATTGGTGGATTGCTGGAGAGACGGTTGTCTTTCTGGAAGGTTCTCCTCTCTCCACAGAGGAATGCTGGAGCTCTGACAGAGTGACCATTGGGTTCTTGGTCACCTCCCTGACTAAGGCCATTCTCCTCCGATGGAAGATGGAGGCCACTGTGCTGATTGGGACCTTAAAAGCAACAGAAATGTTTTTGTGCTTATCGGCAGATTTGTGCCTCAAGGCAATCCTGTCTCAGAGGTCTACAGACAATTCCTTTGACTTCATGCTTGGTTTGTGCTCTGACTGTCAACTGTGGGACCTTATATGTAGACAGGTGTGTGCCTTTCCAAATCATGTCCAATCAACTGAATTTACCCCAGGTGAACTCCAATTAAGCCATACAAGCTTGTAGCATCAATCCTCTGACATCATATTCAAGAAAACTTGAGGCTGTAATTGCTCCCAAAGGTGCATCAACAAAGTATTGAGCAAAGGATGTGGATAATTATGTACATGTGATTTCTATCCTAATTTTAACAAATTTGCAATTTTTATGTTGTCATTATGGGGTGTTGTGATGAGGAATTTGAGGGAAAAAAAATTATTTTTTGTAACAAAATGTGGAAAACAGAAGTGCTGTGAATACTTGCTGGGCCAGTACCTATTTACACGAGGCCTGGGACAATGCAAGTTATGCATGACTGGGAATCAAACCCAGGTCTATATATTGGTAGCCCAACTCTTTATCCCTCTGTATTGTCTTTTCTGACAAATGCACTTTCCCAAAGAGGTCACCAAAACAGTTCCATTGACTTGGCAACCAACACAAAGAACTAAACACAGATCTTTGAGTTATTGGTAACAACATGCAAAATGGAAATGGTTTGGTATGCTGGGAAATAATTTATCACCAAATCCAAGACTATACATCTTGTCCAAAAATTTGTTTCAGAGTTGGCTTTTGACATTGTGGGTTGTGCACTTCAGCAATTTTTTTTTTTATTATTGTTCAAAATTAAAGCTTTAGTTTTACATTTTTGCAAAAGACAGTAATGATTTACATTGCTATTACATTATTACTATTACATTACCTGACATCGGGGTGAATGTAAGGCATTATTGTAAAGCGCTTTGAGTGTCTGATGCAGATGGAAAAGTGCTATTTAAATGCAGTTCATTTGACCATTTACTCGAACACATTCTTATAGTAATGACATCACGTGTACATGTGACAGTGCGTGGGACTGCTTTGACAGCACGGAAGTCTCAACACTTTGTAAAAGTTATCTTAAAAAAGTTTCATTTTTGAAGAAGGAAACAATTTGTGCTTCATATCGCGTTCTGGTTTCCTGTCTGGGAGCTGTTTCAAGAACCCAACAAAACATCTTGTTCTGCTGAAGACAAGAGTGGAGTAGAGTGCCTTCTCAGAAACTCCCCGACAGCGGATGCTTACTTCTAGATAGTGCAAAACTGTGGTTGCGCATGTCTTCCGGGATACTTTTAACTTTTCTGGGTCTTTAAAGGAAGATAAAAAATAAAAAAAATCCATCATCTTTCATCTTCTCCGGCCTCAGTGTTTTTCTCTCCTCCGCAGGTGGTTTCCCCTCCGGTCCCTTCACGTTCTTCTCGCTTACTCTTACCCACGTGCCCTCCGCTTTCACCTACGGAGCAACACAAACACAAACCACACTACGCTCCACAAATAGTTTTCCAGTAGGTTGTGAAAACAGGTCGTTCAATGCGTGCCTTTTCAGCATCGTCCTCCCCCTTGTTGGCTTACTCATCTCCGAAAGGTACAAGTATGATAAAACAGAAAAGGTGGGTGCCAGCGATGATTATGTCATGTTTATTTGTTCTTGGGATGTATCACTTGTGATGAATCAGGTGAAGGTGCCGCTGCTGTGGGGAAAGAGGTCGTTTTCAGTGGGAGGCTTCGGGAAATAACCTCTCTGTCAATCCCACAGGGCCGGAAATCTTAGCGGTGTCCAAAATATTATTGGCTTTTTATTTTCATGTCAGATGGTTTGAGATGGTGCCATTACGTTGGCGTGGAATGAATATTACTTGTTCATAAATGATATACGTATTGAAGTTGCCTGTCACACACTCCTGTCATTTTAGTACAGCAGATAACAGAATATTTACAGAGGAATATTGCAAATGGTGAAACAAGCACCAGATTTGGCACAAATACTCCTTAGACATTACTCTTTTGAAAAAGCGACTGGCCACTTGAATTTTCAACAGGCAGCCAGGTAGGGGTCAATGGAAGAATTACACAGTCAAAATGTAAAAAAGCTTAAATCATATTGAAAACTATACCACGTTATTTGTCTGATCATAAAGATTCCAAAAAGGTATAGTTTAGACTATCTGTGACTGAATGTTCTGGAGTTATGGGGTAAAAACAGCAAGAATGATGACAAAGATCAATTTCAGTTTGTACAGGGGTCAAAAGTTAAAGTTGCTTCAATTTTGATAAAAAGTGATACAAATTATTGGTTGAGTTAACAGGGTTTTAAAAAGGAATAGTTTGCACCATGTGTCATGCTTGGTTGTCACATTATGGGGTAACGTAGTATGTCACATGTCATAGAATCCAATGGATATCGACATTGTTTGACCTTTATTTTGAAACCAACCAACATTCAGCACAGTCAAAACTATTCCAGTATATATATAATGGACTATAAACTAGTCCATTTATTAATCCTAATATGTATATATCGCAGACATGAACAAGCGAAGATCTTCAGCATCTCACCATGTCATTTAGTGCAAATGGTTCAGGGGAGCATTAGCATGGCTAAAGCCTTAAAGGTTCTGGGGGGAACTTTAAGCATTTTTTAAATGTAGATGTAAAATAATATTCAAACTTTTTTAGCTAATTCACAGTAGGGCTGTACAATATTATCGTATCGCAGTACTATCATATCAATATATACGATATGACTATGATTTCGCACAAACAGTATAAAATCAACAGCAACAGTGGTCAGTGAAATCAATCATATTGCACTCATCATATTGTTATGATACAGTGCCCTCCAAAACTATTGGAACCCTTGGTATTTCACACATTTTAATTTGTTTATGCCATTTCAAATACAAGAAATACAAAAAAATATAAAGAATAAAAATTTCTAAAATTATCTCCCTCAAACTGAAAGCAAATCTCTAAAACTTGATAATACCTGTAAATAATAATTAGTTTTATTCCCAGTTTTCTTCAGACAAATCAGGGATGGAAACATGAACATTTCCAAGTCACCAAATATGAAGAAATACAAAACTTACTTTCACCAAAACATCAAATCTAGGCTTGCATCTCAGATGTACTTTCTGGCAAATTGTAGCTGAACTATCGGGTCTTCTTTTTAAGAAAATCCTCCTCTACACCACTTCATCAAGAAGCTGGATTTTATATATATTTTTTTTTCCACCAGGTCATTATTGTAAATAATATTTTTTGTTCTTAGTAACTTACCTGGTTAAATTAAGGTTAAATCAAGTTTTTAAATCATTTATATCAAGTTGTAGAGATACAGTATTCTTTCAGTTTGAGTTTAAGGAAGATAACTTTAGATTTATTTATCTAAAGTTGTGTCACTGGTGTGTCACTCAGACAACAAAATTAAGAGATTACACAGGATTTAAACAGAACAGAGGAAGAGTAAATTACCAATATTTCCTTAAGCCTGAGCGTTTTCACGTTATATCTCATGAATCAACAGTTGCCTGCTCATTTAAAAATCACTGGAGAAACACATATATATAAGGCAACCCGAATTAAAGGAGAAATGCTGCTTTTAACAACCTGGACCTCATTTCTGGCATAACAACGGTTGTTTACTCACCATTATAACGTTGGTGTCATTAGGAGTCCGTGGTTCAAACAATGCATTTAGGTTCAGATCTGGGTCAAATATTTTTCTTCTTCTAATAAGGTGGATTAGAACTTCTTGTTTTAGACATAACCCACTACTGGATAGGAGGAACCTAGCAGTCCATATGTGTCACCAATTTCAAAATGCAGCTTTTTTTTTTTTTTTTTTTTTTGCATGTTTTGCGACATGTCAATCATCTGTGTTCAATCAGATTTCAGGGGAGTCCAGCGCAACCCTGGCTTCTGCTCTAGGTCCACCCATTCCAGGAAGTGTTCAACGTGATATTTCCTGTTTCACTGCGGACTCCAAATTTGGCACTTCCTGTTTCAGTGTGAAATTGCCACTGAGTTCCCACGAGATTCCATCTCATCTGTCAATCCAGGAAGTGTCGATCTAGGAAGTGTTCAACATTGGACATTTCCTATTTCACTGTGGACTCAAAATTTGGCACTTCCTGTTTGGGACTCAGTGTACCATGAGTGAGCTTCGCGCTGCTGCATGTTGCTTCACTTGTATTAGCTCAACCAACAATTTGCACCACATTTTACGAAAATTGGAGCAACTTTAAGTTTTGACCCTTGTACAAACTGAAATTGACCTTTTTCACCATTTTTAAGTTTTTACCCCATAACTCCATAACATTCACTCATAGATAGTCCAAACTATACCTTTTTGGAATCTTTATGATCAGACAAATAACATGGTATAGTTTCAATATGATTGGATCGTTTTTTACATTTTGACTCCTGTGCAATTCTTCAATTATCCCCTACCTGGTCACCTATTAAAAATTTAAGTGGCCAGTTGGTTTTTTTAAAAACGAGTGAGTAAGTGAGTGAGTAAGTGAGTAAGGAGTATGTGTACCAATTTTGGTGCTGGTTTCCAGAAATGAACGATTGTTACAGTTATCTGCTCCACTATTTCTGTGTCAAATGAAATGAACAGGTTTCACCAGTAATAGATGAGAATTGGTTGGATTTCGTAATTAGGATACAAAAATATGGAACTGCGTTCCACCAAGATGTTATTTTCATCATTTTGTTGTTGAGTGATGCAGTGTGAAACATACAGCTACCAGATATGGCTGCCTTGAGTTATTTTACTTACAGTAGTCTCTTTAATAAATCAAATCAAATCAAATCAATTTTATTTATATAGCGCCAAATCACAACAACCAGTTGCCCCAAGGTGCTTTATATTGTAAGGCAAAGCCATACAATAATTACGGAAAAACCCCAACGGTCAAAACGACCCCCTGTGAGCAAGCACTTGGCAACAGTGGGAAGGAAAAACTCCCTTTTAACAGGAAGAAACCTCCAGCAGAACCAGGCTCAGGGAGGGGCAGTCTTCTGCTGGGACTGGTTGGGGCTGAGGGAGAGAACCAGGAAAAAGACATGCTGTGGAGGGGAGCAGAGATCGATCACTAATGATTAAATGCAGAGTGGTGCAAACAGAGCAAAAAGAGAAAGAATCACTCAGTGCATCATGGGAACCCCCCAGCAGTCTACGTCTATAGCAGCATAACTAAGGGATGGTTCAGGGTCACCTGATCCAGCCCTAACTATAAGCTTTAGCAAAAAGGAAAGTTTTAAGCCTAATCTTAAAAGTAGAGAGGGTGTCTGTCTCCCTGATCTGAATTGGGAGCTGGTTCCACAGGAGAGGAGCCTGAAAGCTGAAGGCTCTGCCTCCCATTCTACTCTTACAAACCCTAGGAACTACAAGTAAGCCTGCAGTCTGAGAGCGAAGCGCTCTATTGGGGTGATATGGTACTATGAGGTCCCTAAGATAAGATGGGACCTGATTATTCAAAACCTTATAAGTAAGAAGAAGAATTTTAAATTATATTCTAGAATTAACAGGAAGCCAATGAAGAGAGGCCAATATGGGTGAGATATGCTCTCTCCTTCTAGTCCCCGTCAGTACTCTAGCTGCAGCATTTTGAATTAGCTGAAGGCTTTTCAGGGAACTTTTAGGGCAACCTGATAATAATGAATTACAATAGTCCAGCCTAGAGGAAATAAATGCATGAATTAGTTTTTCAGCATCACTCTGAGACAAGACCTTTCTGATTTTAGAGATATTGCACAAATGCAAAAAAGCAGTCCTACATATTATATAAATGCAGTGGAAAAAGCATTGAACCATTATTAGATTCCTGCTTTTCAAATGTATTTGGTAATCCAAGGGGAATTTACTGCATGGGTAAAATTACAAAATCTATTGTGAAAGCCACTTTGTCTCATGAAATAAACAAATTTAAGTAATGAGAGCACATGTACTGTATGAGCGGAACATGAAAAAGAGCAGTATTACACTATGCAAGGAACTCCACAGGGAATTCTGTTGCATAAAGACTGGGATGAAATCTTTTACTAATGCCACTTATTCCAATACAAATAAACATGAAAACAAGTGAATAACAATGTACAAACTGTGAGACTGGACAAACACAGGTCCATAAGCATTTGTTAGGTGAGGTGATGGTCTCGTGTAGAGGTCTTCAACACATTCCAGAAAGGGGCAAGAGGGTGCAGGTTTTCTTTACAACCACCCACTCCAGCAGGTGGTTTCACTGATTAACATCACTTTGAGCAGATGGAATCAGTTAAATCAGTGAAATCACCTGGTCGAGTGGGTGGTTGTAAAGAAGAAGACCTCTGGTCTAGTGGTTAAGTGGTGGGGTTGAGACTGGAGGATCCTCGGTTCAAATCCCCACCAGGTCAAAAAGGGCTCTAAGGGCTCTTGGGCAAGGTCTTGAATCCCCCCCCAGTTGCTCCAGGTGTGCAGTTGAGTGCTTTGCATGGCATCACTCTGACTTGAGTGTGAGTGTGTGTGGATGAATGGGTGAATGAAAGGCATCATTGTAAAGCGCTTTGAGCTTCTGATTCAGATGGAAAGGGCTATTTAAATGCAGTCCAGTTACCATTCATTTGGACCTTTCAATCATATAATATCTCTGAGTGTTGGGGTGTGTGGGGTGGGGCAATCTCCAATTACATACGGACTTGAATGTACAGTATGTCAAAGCAGGGTGGGATGGAGGTTGCCTGGCAACTGCACTGACAAAGGCACAGTAGTCATAAAAGTCTACAAAATATCTGACCTGAGCATCACCCGGGTAGTCATAAAAGTCTATAAAATGTCTCACCTGGACATCGCCTGGGTATCCTGCTAGTGTATACGTAGGTAGAAGTAAACTATTAGTGTCTGAACTTATCTCTGGATTCTGCAGTATGAGGCATATGAGAGTCTATCACTTCTACTGGATGGGATGCCATTTGGCACAGGTTACTTTCCCAGCTGATGCCAGTACCCATACATAGCTGGGCAGCCTGGGACAAAACAGATTACATGCCTAGGACATAAACACTTAGTATGATCAGGACTCAAACCAGTTCTAGCAAAAGAACAATAAGTGCTATATCGGGCATCGTACTTATTGGTGCCAGTGTGTATCTCTGGATTCTATAGAATGAAGTAGATGAGAGTGTATGACTCCCCCAGTTGGGATGCCATTTTGACACAGGCTACTTCCCGAGCCAAGGCTAAAACCCATATATAGCTGAGCATCTGGCACAAAACGGATTAAGTTCCTAAGAGAAAAACAGTTAGTGTGACCAGGAGTCATGGTCTATAGATGAAGAACAAGAAGTGCTATATCACCTGGTACCTATTGGTGCCAGTGCTTATCTTTGGATTCTGTAGGATGAAGTGATTGAGAGTCTATGACTACTCCTGGCTGGGATGCCATTTCAACACAGGTTACTTCCCTAGCCAAGGCCAGAACCGTATACGAGGGCTGTCCATAAAGTATAGGTCCTTTTTATTTTTTTCAAAAACTATATGGATTTCATTCATATGTTTTTACGTCAGACATGCTTGAACCCTCGTGCACATGCGTGAGTTTTTCCACGCCTGTCGGTGACGTCATTCGCCTGTGAGCACTCCTTGTGGGAGGAGTCGTCCAGCCCTCGTCGGAATTCCTTTGTCTGAGAAGTTGCTGAGAGACTGGCGCTTTGTTTGATCAAAATTTTTTCTAATCCTGTGAGACACATCGAAGTGGACACGGTTCGAAAAATTAAGCTGGTTTTCAGTGAAAATTTTAACGGCTGATGAGAGATTTGAGGTGACACTGTCGCTTTAAGGACTTCCCACGGTGCGAGACGTCGCGCTGCGCTCTCAGGCGGTGTCATCAGCCTGTTTCAAGCTGAAAACCTCCACATTTCAGGCTCTATTGATCCAGGACGTCGTGAGAGAACAGAGAAGTTTCAGAAGAAGTCGGTTTCAGCATTTTATCCGGATATTCCACTGTTAAAGGAGATTTTTTTAATGAAAGACGTGCGGACGGGTCCGCGCGTCGAGACGCAGCCAGCGCGGAGCGGCGGCACAGGAAAAACACCTCTGTGTTGATAACCATTTGTAAAATCCAGGCGGCTTTTGATGGCTTTCAGTGGAGTGAGTATATGAGAAATTGTTTAACAGCTGGACATGTTCCAACTTGTCCTTAAGGCTTCCAACAGAGGTGTTTTTCCTGTGGCGGAGCGTCGCGGCGGCTGCGAGCACGTCTTTCATTAAAAAAAATCTCCTTTAACAGTGGAATATCCGGATAAAATGCTGATACCGACTTCTTCTGAAACTTCTCTCTTCTCTCACGACGTCCTGGATCAATAGAGCCTGAAATGTGGAGGTTTTCAGCTTGAAACAGGCTGATGACGCCGCCTGAGAGCGCTGAGCGACGTCTCGCACTGTGGGAAGTCCTTAAAGCGACAGAATCACCTCAAAATCTCTTATCACCCGTTAAAATTTTCACTGAAAATCAGCTTAATTTTTCGAACCATGTCCACTTCGATGTGTCTCACAGGTTTAGAAAAAATTTTGATCAAACAAAGCGCCAGTCTCTCAGCAACTTCTCAGACAAAGGAATTTCGACGAGGGGCTGGACAACTCCTCCCACAAGGAGTGCTCACAGGCGAATGACGTCACCGACAGGCGTGGAAAAACTCACGCATGCGCACGAGGGTTCAAGCATGTCTGACGTAAAAACATATGAATGAAATCCATATAGTTTTTGAAAAAAATAAAAAGGACCTATACTTTATGGACAGACCTCGTATAGCTGGGTAGACTGGGACAAAACAAAAAAAACAACACAAACAGTTAGTGTGACCAGGAATCAAAGAACAACAAAAATTCCTGTATCGGGCCTGATGCCCATTGGTGGCAGTCCTTATCTCCAGATTCCGTAGCATGAAATGGATGAGAGTCTACGATTCCCCCTGGACGGAACGGCAGCCAAATTCAGGTTATTTCCTGGGCCAAAACCCTCCCATTTACAGCTAGATGGAACTGGACAATGCTGATGAAGTATCTTCTCCAAGGATCAGGCAGGTATCATGACCGGGAATCAAAACCAGGTCTATATACTAGGGTCTCTATCAGAGGTGGGAGTAAGTCACTGTCAAGTCATTCTCAAGTCATCAATCTGCAAGTCCCAAGTCAAGTCTTAAGACTTGAGACTTGGCTTGGGACTTGCTGATTGATGACTTGAGAGTGACTTGATGGTGACTTACTCCCACCTCTGGTCTATATACCCTAGTAGAGGTTAGATTATGAGGATAAAGTTACAGATTAAATTTATTAACATGCTCTGAATATATTTTTAAAGCGACACTGTCAACCCGTGGCCAGGAACCTCAGTAAATGTAATTCTTTCTCACCACAAGCCATCTCTAATCATTGCTCACATCTCACCAGCGATCCACAGCAAAGTGCCGACAACTATTTCCCTCTGTCTGTTTCTCTCACCCCTCTCTCCTAAAGTTTTCCTCTCTCTGGCTGGGCAGCCGCAGGTTTCCAAACAAACTCGCTGAAACATGTTGTCTGTGAGTCCGTCCATCCAGCCCTCCCGCTGGGCACCAAAGCTGCCACGCACAATGTAAGCAGGTGGCACTGGCATCCAAGGGAGAATGGGCGGAGTGCGTGGGCGCCTAACAGGCGACGCCAATCCAAAATTCCCAGCTGACCTCCAAACCAAGGCTATACGCGCGAACAATCTTTTCTTATTTCGCTCTCTTTTTTTCCCAGCTGCGCTCACAAAGAGGACACAATAATCTCCCTTCCTCTTTGCTCGCGTGTGTATCTCTCATCTCTGTCTGTCTTTTTTTTTTGGTGTTTGCTTTTGTGGGGGTTTGCTGTTCAGCCGAGTGGGAATCGCAGTAGGCCCCAGGCCAGCCGCCTTCAGTTGGACGTTAATGAACGGAACAGGAGTGGGCACATCTGATGAAGCTGGCCGCGCTGTCAACTGATTTTCATCCGGTGTGTGTTTGTGTGTGTGTGAGACAACAGGTGCAGACCAGATCTCTACGCACTGACAAAATACAGCCTCTGCTGTGCCAACACAGGTGATTTCCACCTAGGAAGCCACACAAACGTGCATGGATCTTTTGCACTCGTTTCTTTTGTGACGCCGAGTGCCTTCAGACCTAAAGACAGTTTGATTACTCAGATTATCTGGAGAGTCTGATTCTTCTCCACCGCCGGGTCCCTCATTGGTGAATTATAAATCATTGCCTCCAAGCCGACAGTGTAAAACCAGTCTGATAGACAAACAAGGAAACACCTGTCACACACAGCCCTCAGTCAAACGTCTCACTGGTGAGCAACTTACACGTGCACACACACACCCAGCGGACGGTCTGAGTGACAACATCCTGTTCCTCTCTGGTTGTCAACAGGCCTGAAGCAACAACAGAATAAGCACGTGCGTCATTAAAATAGTACCTGTTTGGGGCTCCCTGAGCCACCTGGCTTTTCAAACGCAACCAACGCGCGGCTTCCTAATCTTTCCTTCTGTATGCCACAGGCGGACGAGATCCAAGGCGGCGCCGGAACAACAAAACCAAACATCACAGCGCTCCCAAATGTCACATTACCGCGAATCGCGGCGCGGACAGAAGCTAACGAGATGGGGGGAGACGTGGTTCTCCTCCGAGAGACACAATTTTCACCGTCCAAAAATAACAAAGAACAAAGGCGGGTAAATGAGTGAGTTTTTGAGGCACTGGCTAGCGGGCTTTGGCAGCACCAGAGGGGACGAGAGAGAGAGAGAGAGAGAGAGAGAGAGACGGGGAGAGCGATAGCGGCCTGTCCACACATCTGTCCACGCAGCACGGGGTGGGTTCCAATGACACCCACAGAAACAGGCTTACCTTCTCTTCCCCCAACCACCTGTTCATTACCATGAGCCCCCCCGCTACTCCGCTGCCACGGCGCCGCTCTTCTCCTCTCACCCGCTCCCTTGTTCTCGTTCTCCCTCGCTGTCTGCCACCACTCGTTCCAGTTCTCTCTTTGTTATCCTGCCTTCTTTTATTTTTCGGTTTGTTGTTTCTCAGCGGTGCAGCGTTATTGCTCTCTCGCAGTCATCTGTCCCTTTCCAATGAGCCTTTTTAGCTGAAGTAAAATAGATGTTTTTTTAACCCCTCATTCCCGAGGAGATCATCAGATAGGTTGTTCTAATAGTACAAAGCAGAAAGAAGTGGCCAGCCGAGGTGGAGGGGAGAAAAAGAGTTGTTTGATGAATTGTCCTGTGAAAGTGCATCAGTCTCCCCCACATCTTCAAACCCCCCGGTGCCTCTTTTCTGCTTTCAGACCTATTTTCTCCACATTGTTGGTAATTTGAGCATTTCTGCCCGTGGCATCGTCAGAGTTGGCCATTTAATCCCCTCAGAAATTCAATTTGGAGAAGGGAAATTACAAGATTTAACGTATTGAGGTATGCCAGGACGTCCATGAACATCTGAGCTGGAAATGTTGAAAACCCTCATCCTTGTCCTTTATTAGTATATGAATTAATTTACAATAACAACCGTTGTTGGTAACTTTTCACTATTTTTGATCATTTATTGAGCCAAGGTGATTTATGGCACTCAGCTCTGACTCTAAAGGAACTTTTATCATCAGATCAGTTTGAGGTGTTTTCAGCAGGTGATTTCATTGACAACCAGGTGTTTATGTTCAAGGGAGAAGCTCATCAGCAACCCACCTGCTGAGGTGATTGGTTGCAAGGAAAACCTGCAGTGTCTCGCCCTCGTTGCCCACCCCTGCCCTATGAGGATGGTGCCTTTAGAGCCACACAAGTCTCCACCCTCATGTGGTTTCACAGCGGGTGAATGTCTTGAATTGGAGTGTTAATCCTGCCAGCAACCTCTACTGTGGAGATAAACCCAGCGTGCATGTTTTGATAGTGGAGTATCCGGAGAGCCCAGAGGACACACGGGTGAGAACACGCAAGGTCCACACGGAAAGCAGCCTCACTCCAAATGCATGTCAGGAAACTAAATTACTTCGGAAAGCCCAGGGTGTTCCATGAGAAAATCCGCCTATTTCTATTTCAATAAAATGTCTGATTTCATTGCATGTGACTCACCCGATTGGTGCCAGATTTGTTCCGCCTTGTACGCAACTCTCATCCCACTGTGCTGGCGCATCAAACTGACATCATCGTCAAGCGACTACTATGGATATTAGTACGTGTCCTCAGCATCTCCCTTGTTTTCAGTCATGGTTGCCACAGCAGATCCGAACTGGATCTGCATGTTGATTTGGCACAAATTTTCATGGCAGATGCCTTTCTGACGCAACTCCACATTACATGGAGAATGGGCAGAGGTGGGCTTCAACTGGGACCTTCCACACTGGAAACATTGCACTTAACCGCTTGGCCACCACCATGTCCCCGACGACTACGATTTAAAAAAAAATCCCCATCCAAAGCAAAAGTTATTGTGGGCCAACTGTACATTTATGGGATTTATGCCAGAATAGTGCACCACTGATGATGTCAGCACAGGTACAATGCGTAATTTATGAGAAAACCTTGGGAAAGTTTGCTCTTTATGATGTGTTTGGGCCAAAAAATTAATTTAATTGACAGTGGCATTTCACCGACTTTCATTAAAAAGTGGCAGGCGGATGCTCGAGGGGGGCCTCTGATTGCACGGATGCAGGTTACACTTACTGGAACTAATGACAGGACATGTCCGGTGGGATGCTTGGTGTTTGGTGTCACCACGTCTTCTCACCACAGAACCACTTGAGTGCTGGAGGGCAGCCATTTAGGCAGACAAATGGTCCGACCAACCTCTCAAACATAGCCATTTATCTGTTGGAGCAAGATGAAAAGTGGGCATCCCCTGGGCTTTCTCCATTTGCAGAGGTCCTCAACTCTGATGACAGCCAACAAAATTGGCCACATAGCCAAAAAAGTCATCGCTGATACTCCCTGACAATGCACATGATCCTCCTCAGCTTAGTCTTCCTAAGTCACACTTTGTTTGACATAAAATCATTCCAGCACCATCCAAAGATCTCCCAAAGGGACCTAGTATCAAAACATTTGTCGCCCCTTTAGGTCATTGGTTGCCTTCCAAGTCTGACAACCATAAAGTAAGACAGGAAGTACCAGGAGCCAAATAGTCAACTCCGCTGTGGCACAACTCACAGTACCACGTATTGGCAGGCTATGATGACCAAATATTAGAACTAATTAAAACTAAAAGATAAACAAACTTACTTAATATAAGTCTAACGGGATTTAAATCAAACTGAAAATAAATATGACGGATCATAACACTACAAGAACATACAAGCTTACTAAATCGAAAAACCAGTTCATTCCAACAAGGGATCTGCATGTTGATTTGGCACGTTTTATGTCGGATGCACTTTCCAACACTAACTCCACATTACATGGAGCAGAGACTTCCACACTGTGGATAAAAATAAAAACCCTGTTTTGATAATGTTTTTTGTAGATTATTACGTCCGCCGAAGGACGTAATATAAATCATCTGTGTTTATTTATTTCTCTGTCTGTCTGTCTGTTTGTTTGCAGGATTACGTCAAAACTATTGACAGATTTATTTATTTATATTATTTTTGACAAACTTAAGACTCCACGGAATTTGGAGGTGATCCATATCCGTATCCATATTTGGATTCTGGATCAAGATTTTGCTTATATAGGCTTTTAAGGCTTATGTTAAAACTACTTCACAGATTCCCACCAAATTTGCACCACAGATAGATATTAGGCCATGAAAGACTCCACTGAATTTGGAGGTGATCTGGATCCGGATTCTGGATCATGTTTCACTTTATATAGGCTTTAAGGATTACGTCAAACTACTTCCGGATTCTCACCAAATTGCACCACATATAGCTATTAGGCCTGAAAGATTCCACTGAATTTTGGAGGTGATCTGGATATGGATCTGGATTCTGGATCAGGATATCACTTTGTAGACGTTTAAGGATTTCCTCAAAACTACTTCACGAACACGACATGTAAAAACAAGATCAGGAAGACACTATTTTGTTTCAGCTTGTGAATTAAATATCAGATTGCAACATCTTGATCAGTTGGACCATTCTGGATCAGTATGAAATTATTGCATTGTGTTGTGGAGTCCAGATCCAGGTAAAGTCTGGGTCATGGTGTGAATCACATATCTGTTATTTTGAGTTTTCATCAACCCTTGGCGGACCTCAGAAATTTCAGATTGCTCTTGTTTTTCATGTGATTTTACAAATTTCTACGACCATCCTCTCAGTCCAGTTTATGGAGAACCCCCCTTATGAAGGCACAGGTTTCTAATTTTATCCGCAGTATAGGCATTTCTATACAATATGTCCATCCGGAACACAACAGAAGAAGAAAAAAATTGCTCCCGCAGTCTTTCATATGGTACCACAGTGAGAGCAACTTGGCATCAGCATATGGCGTCATTGTAAGCCTACATAATGTGATGCATATTTTAATTGAGCCAATTGTTATTTTTAACTGTGAAAGTGAAATCACATTGTGGGTTGCACATGTAAGGAATGCGAAACGTGGGAAACAAATAAGTATTATTTTTAAATATTGCACGCACGTGCCGGAGATGTGTCCGCGCTGCTGACGAGAGGAACGATCATCAAAAACTCATTTCAGTTTGACTTTAATGAATAACTGATGGGGCTGTAATAGGCTTGTGCTTGCATTGTAATTTCAAATTGGAGACTGAAACATAAAGGGAGAAAAAAAAATAACGACTTTCTGTCACTGGAGCTGTTGTTTGTTTGCAGGTCGGTGTGTTTCCCTGTGTGCATGTGTGTGTTTGTGCGTTCTGGTCTCTTGGATTCTGCATAACTCCTGATATTCTTTTTGACTCTTTAATTGCTTTTTTGCACAGTGGCCCTGATGATGATAAGGACGACTTGGTGACAACATCTCAATTTCTCTCCTCAACTGAACGCTCCTCGTTTCAATTATCCTCGCCGTTTCCTTGCCGCCCTCACATTCTGCCTCCAAATAAATTTCATTTCCCTTAAGCCCGCTGGTTTCACTATCTGATGGCGTCTCACTCAGTTATCCATGCATGGTATTATCAGGGAGACAGGTCCTTACTGCTCACTGAGAGGGAAAGGCTGCAGGCCGCACATTACATACCAAATATGAGGCATCATATTCAAATCCAAAGTAGCTGCCTGTTGGGACTACGTCTGAACTGCATCAGCCTGTTAAGGGTTTGCACCAGCTAAATAAAATGAAGTCCACATACAGTGCTGTGAAAACGTTTTCGGCACATTTTCTTTGGCGAAAGGTGTGCCATCTTTGGTTTTGCACAGTCCATTACCACCCCAGAACTGTTGGTGGCGCTGTATTTTATTCTGCTTTGCACCCATCTAAACATAAGTAAGAGTAGACCTTACCAGTTTCTCGAATGTGCATGCTCATACCGGCCAATCACAACACTTTTAGGGGGAAAAGTTGCTCCCGCATTAGAAAATGTTGATATTAGATCACTTTTATACTTTAATTTTCCTATTTCCATCGGGTATTGCAAAGACTTTTCGTCCACCGATCTGTCTGTCCATGCTCATCATAAGTCCAGTCCTGTTACTGCCAGAGTGTTGAAATTGGGAACATTCTTGGGCCACAGAACTTGGACAAGTTCAAAGATGGCTAACCTTGATGTATTTTAAGAGGTTTAAAAAGTCGCCTTCTGTATAATCTGATCTGATCATCCAAGAAACCAAGATGGGTGATCTAAAGTATATATTGATCAGCAAAAATATTTCTGATTGTTTGGTATGAATGACTTCACATGTAAAGACATGCATAGTCAAAAACACATTACAGACATGTATATTTACTGATACATTTATATCATGGTGTTTAGAATGTGCAGGGTATGCATCATACAACTTGGACTAACCCACTCACCCGCTGATCTGCATTTTTGCTGACTGAGCTGTACATTGTCACAAGTGCATGGATTAAGAAAATCAAGTTGTACTCAATCAGGTTTTCACAATCTTTTTTTTTTTTTAAAGTGAATGATAATCAGCAGCAAATTTGAATTGTTGTTTGGAAGTGTTTATTTCTCACTAGATTTCATATAATATATGACACAGATGTTATATTTAGCCGAAAACAAAGCAAAGCTAGCAGCTAGTGACACCAGGAAGTGACATCACCACGCTAACGTTTGCAAGATCATAGGAACAGAATGTGTCTTTTTAACTTCTTAATATGCCTCTTAAAGTAGGTCAAGGTTAGCCATCTTTGAACTTGTTCAAGCTCTGTGTCCCAAGAATGTTCCCTGTGAATTTGAAGACTTTATCAGTAATAGGACTGGACGTATGCAGAGACGGCCGGGATGGACGGACGCAAAGCCTTTGTAATACCTGATGGCCATATTTGATGACCTCAGGTAAAAATTAAGCATATTTTAATAAAAACTGTAGGGAACCTAAATGTTTTGCACAACATTGTATATGAGTTAATAGACCCTACTGTGAACAGTGGCGGCGCCACAAAATCTTTTGTTGGGGGAGCTGAGGGGGGCTGGGGTAAAAGTTGGAGGGGCTCCACAAAATGTCGTTGAAATGAACAATATATAGTAAATTGCTTTATAAATACCAAGGTATATGTTTAGTCACCCGTGCTCCTCTAAATTGTGGTATCAATGCACACACACATCACTTAGAATGACTGCAAGTTCAGTAAACTTGCACATAGGTATACAAACTGAATTCATTGAAATGGTGCTCAAGACAAAGATTTATTGCCAATTTAACACTGAGGTCATAACCATTCGATAAAAGTAAGTAAAAGTTATAGCCTGAGAAACTTAATTGTAAACAATATACAAAAAAGTAATTCTTTATGAAGTTTGTATACAATCTAGCCCAAGCGCAAAACTGCAGTTGAGATCCACAAATATGTCAGTCGCTATTCACATTATTGGCAGAATTATTGAGGGGCTGAGGGGGGCTTGGCTCATTATTGGGGGGGATTAAGCCCCCCAAGCTCCCCTTTGGTGCTGCCACTGACTGTGAATTATACAAGTTCCGCCCACCATCCTCCATTTATTGATTTATTTTTGCTTGAAGTATGTGTAACAAGTTAAGCTGGAAATTGTATTAATTAGTTTTGTTTTATCTGCACAGACTGTTCGTCTGCTGCAGTGTGTCTGAGAGGATCAGAGTCATTTTAAATTGGAGACTTTATGTAACATTGTGCAAAACCGAATAAAAGTAATTTGAGAGTGTCTTTTAAAATCACATAATGGAAATATATTCTGTCATTAAATCGCTGGTTTCAAAAGGAGAAAACTTTCCAAACAATGAAATCATTACAAACAGCTTTTCCATGTTGTCAGATCATTACAAAAAAACAATAAGAAGGTAAGAATTGTGATGCTGTGGCCAGGTATTACACAGTTACAAAGAAAACAATGAAACAATCAAACAGTGTGATATCATATTGTTTTATTACATCCCAAAAGCTCAGAGTAATATTCTTGTCTCTCTGCCTCTGTGGATCGCAGCATCAAAATGAGATGATGGTATGATGATTTTCCCACACAGGAGAAACAGAGTCATGCAGTTATTACAGAGCAATAAACGCACAACAATACACATGCAAACTATTCACATGTAAGGCATTTGAGATAAGGTAGTGCTTAATCATGTTTTTATTGCAGGAGGTTCTCACAGTTAAAGGTGTTCAAAGGTCTGTTGCACAACCACAAAGGTCCATAAAAACCAGCAGGTCTCCATCAAAGCAGAGAATAAATATCCAGCACTGACAGGCTACTGGTGGTTAGGATTACCGTTAACCAGTGCAGAAAATATACAGAAAGTAAAGACACGCAGACCTGTGCAAATCCTCGAGGCAGCATAGGACTTTGATCACATTGTTGGATTTTTTTCTTCTTGATTAGTCGGTCAACAGAAAATTAATTTTTAAAAATTTAGTAGCACTTTACAATAAGGGTACATTAATTAATGTAGCAAAAGGCATTAATGAATGTATTAAACTTGAACTGTGATTATTAACAATTTATTAGGGGTGTTCATGTTCACAAATATATTAATTTATACATTATTTAATCATTTGTAAAGATACTGAAAATGATTAATAAATGATTATTAAACACATTTAGCTATTCATTCACTGTTACTTAATACCATTTTCCAGAGTACAAGTCACACCAGCGTATAAATTGCACCTTTTTGTCTGTGTTGTCAGCTCTTAAATTTTGGAATTTTGTGCGTTGTTGTGGTGTATATTTTATTTTTTCATTAAAATTATGGTTATTAATAGCAAATGTGTGATTTTTCTGTATATATGTTTCACTCAGGTTTAAGTTGCAGGATCTCCCAAACTAGTAAAAACAACAACAAAAACACAAAACAAAAAACAAACAAACAAACAAAAAAAAACCCTAAAAGAAACGCACCTTATGTTGCGGATAACACAGTATTTATTATGAATTAAGAGTTAACTAATATGTTTACTAGATTAACTAATATTATACGGGTATGTAGGAAGGAATATTATAGTAACATATTATATAATAACAAAAACAATATTAAAGGAATATGGGATATATTAAATAGCATTATCAAAAATGGTAATAAAAAACAGAGTTACCCTCAGTATTTCATTGATAATAATGTCAAGAAGGAAAATAAGGATGAGGTAGTCAACGGTTTTAATAATTTTTTTGTAAATATTGGACCAAGCTTGGCAGAAAAAATTCCCGATTCCCAACCTGAGCATTGGGATAATAATCTCATAGAAAGAAATCCCTGTTCAATGTTCCTCACAGCAGTGGATGGAAAAGAAATTATAGACATTGTGAATAATTGTAAATATAAAACATCTACCGATTTAAATGAAATTGATATGGTGGTGGTAAACAGGTCATTGAATGGATTGTAGAACCATTAACATACATCTGTAACTTATCATTTCAAACCGGTAAATTTCCCAATCAAATGAAAATAGCTAAGGTTGTGCCGCTGTATAAGACTGGGGATAGACACCACTTCACAAATTATAGACCTGTTTCTTTGCTTCCACAATTTTCCAAATTATTAGAAAAGTTATTCAATAATAGATTAGACAAATTCATAAAAAAACATAAATTACTTACTGATAGTCAATATGGATTCAGAGCACATAGTTCAACATCACTTGCATTAATAGAATCAGTTGAGGAGATTACAAACGCCATAGACCACAAATTACATTCAGTTGGAATATTTATAGACCTTAAAAAGGCTTTTGATACAATCAATCATGACATATTAATCAGTAAACTTGAACAGTATGGGATTAGGGGGTTGGTGTTGCACTGGGTGAGAAGCTACTTAAGTAACAGAAAACAGTTTGTGAAGTTGGGGGAATATACATCATCATGCTTGGACAATGCTTGTGGCGTCCCACAGGGGTCAGTATTGGGTCCAAAACTGTTTCTAATTTATATAAATGATATTGTCAATGTTTCCAAAATATTAAAATTAGTATTATTTGCAGATGACACAAGCATTTTTTGTTCAGGGGGGGATTTGCAGGAGTTACTGAGGAGGATCAGTATAGAAATGGGAAAATTTAAAATATGGTTTGACAGAAACAAATTATCATTAAACTTAAGTAAAACAAAATACATGTTATTTGGCTATTGTAATACAGACATACAGGTTCAGTTACAAGTTGAGGGGGTAGATATTGAAAGGGTACATGAAAATAAGTTTCTGGGGGTGATAATAGATGATAAGATAAACTGGAAGACTCATATAAAACATATACAAAGTAAACTGTCAAGAAGTATTTCAGTTCTAAACAAAGCGAAACATATTCTGGACCACAACTCACTCCGCATTCTTTACTGCTCACTGGTTTTACCATATTTACAGTACTGTGCAGAGGTATGGGGTAATACTTATAAAGGTACAACACAATCACTATCAGTAATGCAGAAAAGAGCTATAAGAATTATTCATAATACTGGCTATAGAGATCATACAAATCCACTATTTTTACAATCCAAATTCTTAAAATTCACAGACTTGGTTCATTTTCAAACAGTACAAATTGTGTATAAAGCAATAAACAATTTACTTCCAGCAAATATTAAAAATATGTTTTTTAACAGATCAGGGGATTACAGTCTGAGGGGGAAATTTAATTTAAAGCATCAGTGGGCACGAACAACATTAAAAGGTTTCTGTATTTCTGTCTGTGGGGTGAGGATGTGGAACAGATTGGGAGTGGGGCTCAAGCAATGTCCAAGCATGAACCAGTTCAAACAGCGGTACAAAAATATGTTTTTTCTAGGTATAGGGAGGAGGAAGGGTAATGAGGGTTAGGGTGTTTTTGTTTTTTTGCTTCGGCTTGTAAATATATAGTATTTTGTATGTAAGTAGGTATGTGTAGGTGTATATTTATGTTTGTGTATATATATGTGTATATATATGTATATATGTATATGTGTGTATATGTGTATATATGTGTATGTATATGTGTATGTATGTTGATGTGTGTATGTATATATATATGTGTATATATATATATTGATATCGGTTTAGGTGTGTAGGAATCTATGTGTATATGTGGCAAAGGGTATTACTGGTTGTGGGGAAGAAGGGGTAGGGATAAATAAGCTGATGCTTCACCCTACCCCTTTTCGGACATGTTGGGTACACAGTAGGAACTTTTTTGTTGTTGTCTTTACTGATCTATCTTGTAATTGTTGTTGTATCAAATGTTCGAAATAAACAGTTTTCATTCATTCATTCATTCATTCATTCATTCATTCATTCATTCACACTGAAAAAAATGAACACGACTGATAAATGTTTACTCACATTAGTTAACTCTTATGAACCCCATTAATAAATGATTAGTAAACATATTAGTTAACTCTTAATTCAGCATTAGTTCAGTCTTTACTGCTTTAACATAAACACTATTAATAACCGATTGCTAATGTGAGTTAAGTCATTGTTAGTTGAATGAATGAATGGATTTATTCGGCGCACACACACACAAATCCGAAAAAAACAGAAACATACAAATAACATGAATATTATATAATGTCTATATATAACTGAATAGTTAATGTCTATTACTGCATTACTAACATGACCCAGATTAATAAGTGACTATTATTAGGGCAGAATTAATAAATTATTACAAAAGTTAGAGAACTCTTAATTCAATGGTAGTCCTGTTTTTTTTTTTACTGTTAACTAACATATGTAATTAATCAATGATAAATAAACACAATAGTTAACTCTTAATTAACTGTAAGCTAGTACATATTACCATATTAACTAATGTTAATTAATGTATCCTTATTGCAAAGTGTTACCAAAAATTCAAACACTTCTAGTATAACAAAACTGGGATTATTGTTATGATAATATAATTCAGTTACTGGTAATTATTGAGGTACAAGCCTTATTTTCAAATAATAATAACACCAAATAAAAATGGTCATTCAATACTAAAATTATGTAAAATGTGAATTAATACAGGTTTTTCTTATAATCTCTGGGAGTTATTAGTTGTACAGAGGTGGAAAACTCCAGCTTCAGAAAGTAAAAGTCCAACCACATATTTGTTCCATCTTCCGAATAAACCAGCTGATTGTAATTAGTTCAACTGTTCAGGCAGGTGGATGAGCTAATTATTGAGATCACCTGTTTTAGGTGCACATGGTAGTGCTTTTACTTTCTGAAGCTGGAAGTTTCCACCTCTGAATATGTACTTTTAACATAAAAAGCATGAACACATTTAACTTATTTACATGTATTGAATACGAAAATATGAATACATATTTAGCAGATATCCATTATTTTTAAAACAATTTCATCACATGAAATGTGCAGTTGCAAAGAGGTGTCGGAAATATATAGTTAACATAGAAAATATTACGTACTTTTTACACCTACATTTTTTGATATTATGGAAACCATAACTTTATATATACACTGAAAGATCTCTTTCTCTCAAATATTGTTCACAAATCTGTCTAAGTCTGCGTTAGTGAGCACTTCTCCTTTGCCAAGATAGTCCATCCCACCTCACAGGTGTGACATATCAGCATGCTGATTAGACAGCATGATTATTGCACAGGTGTGCCTTAGGCTGGCCACAATAAAAGGCCACTCTGAAATGTTCAGTTTTGTCATACAGCACAATTTCACAGATGTCTCAATTTTGAGGGAGGTAACCAATCATACAATCAATCAATCATCAATCAACTTTTTCCTTATATAGCGCCAAATCACAACAAACAGTTGCCCCAAGGCGCTCCATATTGTAAGGCAAGGCCATACAATAATTATGAAAAACCCCAACGGTCAAAACGACCCCCTATGAGCAAGCACTTGGCAACAGTGGGAAGGAAAAACTCCCTTTTAACAGGAAGAAACCTCCAGCAGAACCAGGCTCAGGGAGGGGCAGTCTTCTGCTGAGACTGGTTGGGGCTGAGGGAAAAAACCAGGAAAAAGACATGCCGTGAAGGGGGGCAGAGATCGATCACTAATGATTAAATGCAGAGTGATGCATACGGAGCAAAAAGAGAAAGAAACAGTGCATCATGGGAACCCCCCCACAATCTACGTCTAAAGCAGCATAACCAAGGGATGGTCCAGGGTCACCCGATCCAGCCCTAACTATAAGCCTTAGCGAAAAGGAAAGTTTTAAGCCTAATCTTAAAAGTAGAGAGGGTATCTGTCTCCCTGATCTGAATTGGGAGCTGGTTCCACAGGAGAGGAGCCTGAAAGCTGAAGGCTCTGCCTCCCATTCTACTCTTACAAACCCTAGGAACTACAAGTAAGCCCGCAGTCTGAGAGCGAAGCGCTCTAATGGGGTAATATGGTACTACGAGGTCCCTAAGATAAGATGGGACCTGATTATTCAAAACCTTATAAGTAAGAAGAAGAATTTTAAATTCTATTCTAGAATTAACAGGAAGCCAATGAAGAGAGGCCAACACGGGTGAGATATGCTCTCTCCTGCTAGTCCCCGTCAGTACTCTAGCTGCAGCATTCTGAACCAACTGAAGGCTTTTTAGGGAACTTTTAGGACAACCTGATAATAATGAATTACAATAGTCCAGCCTAGAGGAAATAAATGCATGAATTAGTTTTTCAGCATCACTCTGAGACAAGACCTTTCTGATTTTAGAGATATTGCGTAAATGCAAAAAGGCAGTCCTACATATTTGTTTAATATGCGCTTTGAATGACATATCCTGATCAAAAATGACTCCAAGATTTCTCACAGTATTACTAGAGATCAGGGAAATGCCAGCCAGAGTAACGATCTGGTTAGACACCATGCTTCTAAGATTTGTGGGGCCAAGTACAATAACTTCAGTTTTATCCGAGTTTATAAGCAGGAAATTAGAGGTCATCCATGTCTTTATGTCTGTAAGACAATCCTGCAGTTTAGCTAATTGGTGTGTGTCCTCTGGCTTCATGGATAGATAAAGCTGGGTATCATCTGCGTAACAATGAAAATTTAAGCAATACCGTCTAATAATACTGCCTAAGGGAAGCATGTATAAAGTGAATAAAATTGGTCCTAGCACAGAACCTTGTGGAACTCCATAATTAACTTTAGTCTGTGAAGAAGATTCCCCATTTACATGAACAAACTGTAATCTATTAGACAAATATGATTCAAACCACCGCAGCGCAGTGCCTTTAATACCTATGACATGCTCTAATCTCTGTAATAAAATTTTATGGTCAACACTATCAAAAGCAGCACTGAGGTCCAACAGAACAAGCACAGAGATAAGTCCACTGTCCGAAGCCATAAGAAGATCATTTGTAACCTTCACTAATGCTGTTTCTGTACTATGATGAATTCTAAAACCTGACTGAAACTCTTCAAATAGACCATTCCTCTGCAGGTGATCAGTTAGCTGTTTTACAACTACCCTCTCAAGAATCTTTGAGAGAAAAGGAAGGTTGGAAATTGGCCTATAATTAGCTAAGATAGCTGGGTCAAGTGATGGCTTTTTAAGTAATGTTTTAATTACTGCCACCTTAAAGGCCTGTGGTACATAACCAACTAACAAAGATAGATTGATCATATTTAAGATTGAAGCATTAAATAATGGTAGGACTTCCTTGAGCAGCCTGGCAGGAATGGGGTCCAATAAACATGCCGATGGTTTGGACGAAGCAACCAATGAAAATAACTCAGACAGAACAACCGGAGAGAAAGAGTCTAACCAAATACCGGCATCACTGAAAGCAGCCAAAGATAACGATACATCTTTGGGATGGTTATGAGTAATTTTTTCTCTAATAGTCAAAATTTTGTTAGCAAAGAAAGCCATGAAGTCATTACTAGTTAAAGTTAATGGAATACTCAGCTCAATAGAGCTCTGACTCTTTGTCAGCCTAGCTACAGTGCTGAAAAGAAACCTGAGGTTATTCTTATTTTCTTCAATTAGTGATGAGTAGAAAGATGTCCTAGCTTTACGGAGGGCTTTTTTATAGAGCAACAAACTCTTTTTCCAGGCTAAGTGAAGATCTTCTAAATTAGTGAGACGCCATTTCCTCTCCAACTTATGGGTTATCTGCTTTAAGCTACGAGTTTGTGAGTTATACCACGGAGTCAGACACTTCTGATTTAAAGCTCTCTTTTTCAGAGGAGCTACAGCATCCAAAGTTGTCTTCAAAGAGGATGTAAAACTATTGACGAGATACTCTAACTCCCTTACAGAGTTTAGGTAGCTACTCTGCTCTGTGTTGGTATATGACATTAGAGAACATAACGAAGGAATCATATCCTTAAACCTAGTTACAGCGCTTTCTGAAAGACTTCTAGTGTAATGAAACTTATTCCCCACTGCAGGGTAGTCCATCAGGGTAAATGTAAATTTATTAAATGTTATTAAAAAATGATCAGACAGAAGGGAGTTTTCAGGGAATACTGTTAAGTCTTCTATTTCCATACCATAAGTCAGAACAAGATCTAAGATATGATTAAAGTGGTGGGTGGACTCATTTACTTTTTGAGCAAAGCCGATAGAGTCTAATAATAGATTAAATGCAGTGTTGAGGCTGTCATTCTCAGCATCTGTGTGGATGTTAAAATCGCCCACTATAATTATCTTATCTGAGCTAAGCACTAAGTCAGACAAAAGGTCAGAAAATTCACAGAGAAACTCACAGTAACGACCAGGTGGATGATAGATAATAACAAATAAAACTGGTTTTTGGGACTTCCAATTTGGATGGACAAGACTAAGAGACAAGCTTTCAAATGAATTAAAGCTCTGTCTGGGTTTTTGATTAATTAATAAGCTGGAATGGAAGATTGCTGCTAATCCTCCGCCTCGGCCCGTGCTACGAGCATTCTGACAGTTAGTGTGACTCGGGGGTGTTGACTCATTTAAACTAACATATTCATCCTGCTGTAACCAGGTTTCTGTTAGGCAGAATAAATCAATACGTTGATCAATTATTATATCATTTACCAACAGGGACTTAGAAGAGAGAGACCTAATGTTTAATAGACCACATTTAACTGTTTTAGTCTGTGGTGCAATTGAAGGTACTATATTATTTTTTCTTTTTGAATTTTTATGCTTAAATAGATTTTTGCTGGTTATTGGTGGTCTGGGAGCAGGCACCGTCTCTACGGGGATGGGGCAACGAGGGGATGGCAGGGGGAGAGAAGCTGCAGAGAGGTGTGTAAGACTACAGCTCTGCTTCCTGGTCCCAAGTCCACAAAACACATGTAGAATGATGGGTATAGTCCCAGGTCCCCTCCAGGATTCTCGTGGGCGTGAAGAGCTGTTCAGTTGTTCCAAGGCCACGAGGGAACCTGAATTGTTCCTATTCAAAACACTTTTTCATGTTGTCGTTATGGGGTGTTGAGAGTTGAATTTTGAGGTAAAAAATGAATTTACTCCATTTTGGAATGTAACATAAAACGTGGAAAAAATGAAGCACTCTGAATACTTTCTGGATGCACTCTATATGCACACACACACACACACACACACACATATATATATAAGTATATTTTGTAAGTAGGAGGAAATTACCTTACCATTAAAATGTTTTGAAGGGTGAAAATATGAATCATTTTATATATATATATATATATATATATATATATATATATATATATATTTATATAAAACATTTTAATGATAAGGTAAAAAAAAATTAAGCAGTTTCAAGAGTGGGATAGAGGTAATTTAGTAATTTAGTTTTGGCCTGTTCTGTGAAAATTGGTGTCCAAAGACAGTTTGCAGAAGTGGCATCATTAATGGAGGGAGCCTTTTATTTTGTTAGGTTGACAATGTCTTTGATAAGCGATCAAATGCGGGCGGGTTGGTCAGCTTCAGAACAATCGGTAAACTCTTTCATATGTGGACTTTACACAGCGGTGTAAGTGTGTCGTCATGTTTGCACTCTCAGTTATCTTTGTGATAAGAGGTCATCAGTTGGACCAGATAACTATGAGAAGAACAAACGGTGCAGTTTTTTTTTTTTTTTCTGTTTCTGACTGAAATCTCCTCTTTCTCAGGGTCAGTTGATTACAGAAAGATAGAGGTGGTTAAAAATCATTAGTTCACAGTTTGAGTCTTCCTAACAATCACATGTATCTTAAATCAGAACGCTGCAACAACACTAATGTGTTACATGTTAACCGAATAGCTATTATAATGTGATACAAATTTATGACTTGAGACGCAAATAAATGAACAGTATTTACGGATGATCTCATTAAAAACAATTAAATCCACAAATAATAAATAAATAAATATTGAATTCATTGATCACCTTTTGATTGATTGAAAAACACAATTGTCAATTATGTAGAGACACATGGAATTACTTTTTACAACACATGGGATAATTTTTAACTACACAAAACTTTGGGGGATCATTTTTATATAACTAATGAGCTTAAGTTGTATTTTTTAGGCATAAAGGTATGTGTAATTAGGGGCATGTTTTAGGGATCTACAGTTCAGGCGGCCACTGTTAGCATGGAACTAGCAGCTAGGTGCTAGGTGGCTGCTAGTTCCTTTTTGAACATTTTATGACAAATAGCTGTATAATAATATGTGTTACTGTACAGTTAATTGTACTAATGGACTACCTCAGAAGTCTGCACTGAAGTATTTTTGGGGAGTGAAATTTTAGTGTGTTTTAATTTTTATATTAGCACCATTAGCATTAATTACCAGGTATTGATACCAAAGCAACCTAGGCTACAGTGATAGCACCATAGTTATTGGGGCTTTGTGAAGGTTGCATTTTCTAGCAGGGCTATTCCACAGAGTGCCAATTCTACTCGTTCTATACCAGATTGGAAATGTTTTCTTGATCCATCTTCGTCCATCTTGAACAAACTTTATATACATTGTAGTTACGGCCATCATCGGTACCAGATTTAAAATCTGAATCATGTTTTGGAACTGTTCAAAACTTTCATCCTGATTCTTGAAACCACTGATAGTATGTGGTATCTTCTGGGTATTTGTACACTCAACAAAAATATAAACGCAGCACTTTTGGTTTTGCTCCCATTTTGTATGAGATGAACTCAAAGATCTAAAACTTTTTCCACATACACAATATCACCATTTCCCTCAAATATTGTTCACAAACCAGTCGAAATCTGTGATAGTGAGCACTTCTCCTTTGCTGAGATAATCCATCCCACCTCACAGGTGTGCCATATCAAGATGCTGATTAGACACCATGATTAGTGCACAGGTGTGCCTTAGACTGCCCACAATAAAAGGCCACTCTGAAAGGTGCAGTTTTGTTTTATTGGGGGGGGATACCAGTCAGTATCTGGTGTGACCACCATTTGCATGCAGTGCAACACATCTCCTTCGCATAGAGTTGATCAGGTTGTCAATTGTGGCCTGTGGAATGTTGGTCCACTCCTCTTCAATGGCTGTGCGAAGTTGCTGGATATTGGCAGGAACTGGTACACGCTGTCGTATACGCCGGTCCAGAGCATCCCAAACATGCTCAATGGGTGACATGTCCGGTGAGTATGCCGGCCATGCAAGAACTGGGACATTTTCAGCTTCCAAGAATTGTGTACAGATCCTTGCAACATGGGGCCGTGCATTATCCTGCTGCAACATGAGGTGATGTTCTTGGATGTATGGCACAACAATGGGCCTCAGGATCTCGTCACGGTATCTCTGTCCATTCAAAATGCCATCAATAAAATGCACCTGTGTTCTTCATCCATAACAGACGCCTGCCCATACCATAACCCCACCGCCACCATGGGCCACTCGATCCACAACACTGACATCAGAAAACCGCTCACCCACACGATGCCACACACGCTGTCTGCCATCTGCCCTGAACCGTGTGAACCGGGATTCATCCGTGAAGAGAACACCTCTCCAACGTGCCAAACGCCAGTGAATGTGAGCATTTGCCCACTCAAGTCGGTTATGACGACGAACTGGAGTCAGGTCGAGACCCCGATGAGGACGACGAGCATGCAGATGAGCTTCCCTGAGACGGTTTCTGACAGTTTGTGCAGAAATTCTTTGGTTATGCAAACCAATTGTTTCAGCAGCTGTCCGAGTGGCTGGTTTCAGACGATCTTGGAGGTGAACATGCTGGATGTGGAGGTCCTGGGCTGGTATGGTTACACGTGGTCTGCGGTTGTGAGGCTGGTTGGATGTACTGCCAAATTCTCTGAAACGCCTTTGGAGACGGCTTATGGTAGAGAAATGAACATTCAAAACACGAGCAACAGCTCTGGTTGACATTCCTGCTGTCAGCATGCCAATTGCACGCTCCCTTAAATCTTGCAACATCTGTGGCATTGTGCTGTGTGATAAAACTGCACCTTTCAGAGTGGCCTTTTATTGTGGGCAGTCTAAGGCACACCTGTGCACTAATCATGGTGTCTAATCAGCATCTTGATATGGCACACCTGTGAGGTGGGATGGATTATCTCAGCAAAGGAGAAGTGCTCACTATCACAGATTTAGACTGGTTTGTGAACAATATTTGAGGGAAATGGTGATATTGTGTATGTGGAAAAAGTTTTAGATCTTTGAGTTCATCTCATATAAAATGGGAGCAAAACCAAAAGTGTTGCGTTTATATTTTTGTTGAGTGTAGTTTAACGGCTTCAATCATGTTTGAATTTCTTCCAACAGGGTATTTGTAGTGACAGCAGTTTGAAACTTGATTGTGCTCCATCAGGCAACAAATTTGAAATTGAAGTAGGGTTAGTTGCAGTTTTTGTGTAAAGTTCAGCAGCTCAATCATGTCTGGCTGAGGACGCAGCTCCTTTTATTTTTGGGTGAGATGCCAGGACAGCATTTTAGAAGCCAGGCAGTTGCCAGGTCTGCACTTTATAAGCCAGCCTGTGGGAGACAAACCGTATTAAGCTGTTCCACCCTTGCAGTTTTTTGGATCATGGGCAATCATAGTGGAATGGTGCCCTATGGAATAGCTCTGTAATACCCAGCTGAGTCTCACGTTTTTGTTTTTCAAATTTCATGACACATATTTATAATCCTCCCCTTCTCCTAACCCTAACCCCCACAAACACCCCATCACCCCACATTTCGTGCCCCCATTACAAAATGAATTTGTGCCTCCGTCACAAAATAAACACCCCATTTTTATGCCCCCGTCACCAGCCCTTAGATTAATGTACTTTTCGTAATGCCACCACAAACTGCTGTGAGACTGGGTTGGTACTACCTGCACCCAAGTCAAAAAATGCCACCACCCTACCCCCAAAAACACTCATAACTCACCTGATTCCAGGTTAGCAAACTAGCTCCAGCTAGCATGGAAACGTTGAGATAGGTGGGCATGTTTGGGCTTCATTTGACCCGCCCATGTCACACCCATCCTATCCCACACCCCGCCTCTTTTACCCATTTGTGGTTGGCTAGACACTGCCAAAACAGTGCTATCTAGAGCCAAAGCATTTGCGCTTCAAAACCACTTTTCATGAAACCTGTTGATGATGTCACAGCTTCATGGGATAAATGCCCGAAGTGTCCTCTGAGATGACTCTCCCACAACAACCCTCCATCTCCACCAGAGTTCCTCTCACACAAATCTGAGCGCTAACTGAATCAGCTTCATACGCTGACGCCATTTCCGTAAAAAAAAAAAAAACTCAGCCAAACGTAAGCATTCATTAATTAGTCGTGTTGTTGTCTTTTAATTATGCACATGGATTATTAGGTGCCTCAACCATTCGTTCAACTCTAGCATGTACGCTCCCTTCTGTTCTCACACGGGACCTTTCAACGTCCACCTGCACATTATAGCGGTAATCTGTTATCTGTTAGCGGTAAGCTGTTATCAGGCCATGAAGGAGACGGCAAACAGGTGAGCGAGGCGACGAGAGTGAGAAGGATGAGGGTTCTGATATGTCAGCATGCGAAATTAGCTAAGTGCAGTAGACAGAATAAATGCACCACTCACCTCCTTCTCTCCTTCCCTTTTAAAGATTCCTCTCCCGCTCTCTCCTTCTGCCTCTCGAGCCACCAAGAGGAACGCGAGAAAGAGACATGGAGTGAGCAGGAGAGGAAGAGAAAGAGAGAGAGCATCAGCCGGTGAATTTTTACAGCTCTCCAAAATCATTATTGGCAATTAGCGTTCGTCAGGGAAGACAGCAGCTGCTTGTAATTACAGGTAGCCCCTCATTACTTCTCAGTGTAGGGGAGAGGAGGGAGAGAGGGAGGAACGGTGGGAGAAAACATGTTCCAGAGCCAGTGTTTATATTCTTTACCTGTAATGTTGAGCCACATAATGTATAGTTAGCGGCGGGCCGGAGGCTTTAGCAGGTGCAGCCTGAGAGGAGGCGGAGAGACCGAATTCACTGCACACGGCTGAAGTTGCCATACAAATAATCCGCAATTCCTTTGTGCAGAAGAGTGAATGTGACAGTATGTACAATACATGGAGATGCATATTCATTAGGTGGGTTAGCTCGTTACGTCGTGCCCATGTGGGTGGGAAGATGGTTCTGCAATTGGTACAGAGCGACTGCTCAAATAACTAAAAAAGTTAAACAAGACAACATTGGGACACAGCAGAGGTTTTCACAGGTGCTACACCTCCTCTAGATAACCCTCTCAACTTGTGAGAACGCATCATCATCATAATCGTGAACTCGCTGAATCAACGCCATCCATATCCATATCTTGTTTTCAAAATTGACTTTGGTTGGTTCAAAAGGAAACTTCGACACCAGGTTCCAGCTGTGGACACCAAGGAGCAAAGTCTCTGAAACCTTGTGTGCATAATATCTGGACATCATCTTTGTGCAGTGAGGTGAAATATGGTACAACAGAGCTCATCACCTCATGAAGAACTCACCCAAGAACGTACACCACTGTCGAACCTGTTGGATGTATATCAACAAATGAAATGAAGCTGACCACACAAAACATGAAACATGTTGAATCCATAGAGTCTGCAATGAAATAGAAGTCAAAGTAGATGTTGGGATCATTGCATTTTTTAAAGAATTTATTTTTCAAAATGTTTTTTTTTTAATATGCATTTTCCATATCGCCTCAAATTTTTCTTAATCTTTTTTTAATAGGTTAAGCAAAACGATTTCTGATTATTGGTTGTAAGTTTGTGAATTTTTGCTCTATTATGGACTGACCCAAACATGACAAAGAAGAATGGTTCATTACAAGGACTTATAACCTGTTGGAGATGAATTTCAGCAACAACAACAATAATAATAAAGTCAATCAATCAACCACCGAGGAAATTATTGATTCATACCAAATTTATTTAGGATATGGATTTAAAATGAATTTTTTAATGCTCTAAAATACACCATATCCATCCATCCATCCATCCATCCATTTTCTATGTTTTAGTCTTCAAGTAATGCACTAATTTCGAAGGTTTTAGCGTTTTGCAGACACACATGCCGAAATGTATTATGGGAAAATTTCCTATCTACTGGCAATCCAGTAGATGGCAATGTTCATGGCAGTGTGAATAGTAAATGCCACATATTTGCTTAAAATGCTGATTCACTTAATAAACAGAATTTTCAGTTTTCAAATTGCCTTTTTTTAACAAATGAAAAAAATGACATATTTTCAAATACAGATTTATTTGTAAAAACCAACACACACATTACAGTAACTTGTGTGTTATATACCGACCAACCACTGATGACAGGAAACTAATTTTCCCATAATGCATTTCGGCATGTATGTCTGTAAAATGCTAAAACCTTCAAAATTAGTGCATTACTTTAAAACTAAAACATATAGCTAATATTTTCACTTTGTAAAATGACAGAGGTGATGTTAATTTCATTACATAATTACTTTGTTTAAAATTTTAAACATAAGTCAAAACTGTCTTGCTGTCCATGACTCCTGTGATACACCTGCAAATCAGTATGGTGTGAAAATAAATGAGCTTCCCCCCCACCCTTCCTTTCTCTTTGGTAGTCAGCATCCTCTGCTGGCAGAGGATTGAGTTGACTGATCATAGCTGTCTGTCTGCTACAAAACATGTAACAGGCAGGCACTAAAATCTATGATTTCAGACTTTACAAATGTTTTTAACTGTTAAGCTTTAGTCACTATGCCCACAAAATATGTTAGTGGTCTAAAAGTTATCGGAACTAAATTTAATTGGTCCGCTGATTGTTTTCAAAGTTAGCTGAAAAGCTAATCAGCTAACAAAAAGTTAGCTTCGCTGATTAGTGGTTAGCGGATTAGCAGAACTGTGCCCACCACTGTCAGTTCCACAAATTTCAAAAGCTCCACAGATCAGCAGTTCTGATGTTGGCCTTACTGTTTGATCAACAAGAATACCCGGGTAGATGCTGCTGCTCACCTGACAGTGAAATAAACACATATTAGAACAAAGAATCCCCATCCACTGATTGGTATGGTTTGTCTAATTCCACACTTCCTATGAGGTGCCGTTTGGTGGACTGTGCATAACGGCTGTGGGGCTGCTGGCTGTCTCCCTGGAGCTGTGAGATCTCAGCCTGACATGGAGCAGGTTGAGGTTAATGTGACCTGACATCTTAGAGCCAACCTAACTGTTACCATGCCCCAAAAACCAGCACTGAGTGCCACGTAGGAGTATTACAGGAGTACTGGGCCAGTCTTGGATGCGATGCTGATATACACCTGCCTGCTGCTGTATAATTCTGATATCTGTGATGGTGAAGATAGATTTATATTAGCATGCCTTCACTTTGGCCCACGATCTTGTTTGACTCTTAAAAGTTAGTTGGAGAAGAAACTCCCCAGAAAAAAAGAAGAGAAAGCAAGGAACCACTCTTTGATAGAAGAGGCATTTCTGACTAATCAGCTCACAAGTTTAAAACTGGCACAGGTCAAACAGTACATAATTTCTAAGGTTTTTTTTTTTTTTTAAATCTCAAGGCAAACCACTTCATTAAATGATAACTTGCGCCTTTATTCAGCTTCAGATACATCCATCAAAGGATTGCATATTCATACTTTTTAAGCTATGTTCACACCCTCATATTTTCCGCTGCCCATATTTTATTTTTTATGAGTATTTGGCAAAGTGAATTTATTGAATCTTCATTTGAAAGTTCTGTCAAATTAACATATTTTCTATTTCCATGGCCAAAAAGTTGTCATTTGTAGAAACTGTCTCAGCAAAGCCTGACAATAATATGATTGCTGGAATAGTTAAACCTTTACTCATGAAGTTGGAGAATGTGTATCTTTGAATAACTATAAAAGGAGATGTTTCTCTGGGTGATGAAGATGAGGTAAACACATACCTCATGCAGCGGCTGAACTCCTATGAATAGTTAATTAATACCATCTGAATGTTTTATACGTCCTCGTGCAGGCAAGACTTGGAGCCCTACTAAGAATCACCCATAGCCAAGGGTGGAAATCAAACCAATTAACCCAGAGCACAGAACAGCATAGACAAAGTGGTTGTACTCCTTCTAATGATATCTTACCTGGCACAAGGTCAGGATCGGTTCAGGGCCATGTCAAGCGTAATTTTCAACATGGAGCTCAGGTCTGCTAAATTCAAACCACTCGGCACAGGCATGCTAATAGCAGACAAGTGTTTCCTTTTCATCCTTGAGAGGAACTTTAGCTTGTTTTGAAGTTGCATCTTATTTTTACTCTTTATTACGTAAAAATGGTTTTGATATTTTTATCCATAACATTATGTTACAGAGGCTGCAGGATATTGGAGTGTTAAAACATGCAGAAGTGGTTTTCATATTATGGTGAGAATGAGTTGTTTAGTTAATTTCCTACATGTCCTAAAAGGGATGCCCCAGGGCTATTTGGGTTCTTTTAATTACCATAATTTCCGGATTATAAATCGCACCATCATATAAATTTCACCTTTTTTTCCCCTATGCATTAAGGGAGAACATGCAGGTGGTTGGTGTGACAGAGGACAAGGTGAGATGGAAATGACTGATTTGCTGTGGTGACCCCTAATGGGAGCAGCTGAAAAATGAAGAAAATTATTATTTTATTTTATTATTATTAAATAATTTTTGCATTGTTGTTGTTGTGTACTTTTATTGTTTACATGTTTTCTTTCATTATTGGAGTTTATTTTATTTTGTGGTTTGATTCCTGGGAAAGCCCTACATAAATAGTCATTGTTATTATTATGATCCAGATTTGCACCAAAATCTAATTTGCTCTTTCTTAGCCGAAAGAAATGTCATTGAAATTCTTCAGTCTTTATGTTGCTGACCAACCAACCAGTCAACAAAAGGCAACAAACCACTATGGAGGTAATCAGTACTTTCTTGACAGAAAAACAAATACTCTTGAGAAATACTACTGCATATTGAAGGAATCATAATTCAAAAATTAATATATTGACTGTGACTTGACTAGTGTATACAGCAGGGATACTTTTACCATTTTTTTGGGTGATTTGCTCAGGATCTTGATCACTTAGGACATCATTGTCAATGTACCAGTGTTTGTGCATATGCTGATGATGAAGTAATTTAATTTCGGTTTTCAAAATTTGTTAAGTCGTTGCAACATTATGCAAACAATGGCTATTTAAAATGCCTGCTGCCTTCTTTGAAACTGTTTAAGGAACTTATTTAGGCACTGTAGCACATTTCAAGAGCCTCATGGCCACTGGCCTTACTTTGGAATGAGATTCAGGAAATACTGCAGTCTTTTTGCCTTACGTATTTATGCAATGAGTTATTTTGTTTCCTATGTTCCACAAAGTCAGAAATGCTACTGCTGTACATCTTTTGAGGACTTTGATAAAAGGTCTTTCCTATTTCTTAATTTTCCAGTACATGTAACAGTCAATAAAGAGCTTTTTATGGCATCAACACAAAGCCCTTGACATGTTCTTGATAATTTATGACAGATAGCAATTTACTGCCTCTTTCAATAAACATATACTCTTATTGCATGTTACAAATAAAGAAATCTCTTTAGACCTTGAGAGTATCTGCAGAGCTTTGTTCACAGTGAATCTACTGGTATATATTTTCTGCAAAAACACCCACACACACACACAAAAACACACTGCTCAGTTACAGTAGAACAACCGGCATCCTGGCAGAGGAATCGCTCACATTTGCAGGGCATCTCTCTTTTCCACTGTAGACCGTCCAACGCAAATACAAAGAACAACTGTCACATTCAAACTGGAGCTGAAATGGCTGGCTGGGTTTCGATTCATCTTGTCCGTCCGGGTCCCTCTTTTTTATTCGCTGCCATGAAAAGTTGGAACTGTATGAGAACCGGCACTAGAGAGAGAAGATCAAGTGCATAAGGATTTAACAGATGGAATTGGGACTAAATGAAACGCTAATGCATGGATGGTATGAATCCACCGTGCAAGCTGTACGTTGTTGCAAATTCTCCATCAGAAATGCGATGGATTCAATTCAGTTGATTTAATTTTCACTGTTGAACAGTGAAGTGCATGTTTGACAAATATGCTAATCCGTAACCAATTAAATTTTTTCTGGGTGGAAATATGAAGGAAATCTTAAACAAAAACAGAATTTATTGCACAAGTCAACTTTTTCTGTTATAAGAAACACTTTTTTTTATTATTATTTTTCTTTTTCTCTGAAAATATGTGTGACTCAAGTTGTTGAAATGTTTAATTTACATATAACACAATCTATTAGTTGCACAAGTTTGAATGTGATAATAAGTGCTTGTTTTACTGATTTAATTGATAGAGAAGAAGAAATTATAGAAGACGTTACAGTTTTACTCAGTCATGCGTGATAGCATGTTTGCAGATAGCTAATTCGATGCACTTTTGTTTTATCTATTGAAAATTTCTTCAGTTAACTGCTATAAAGAGTTTACTCTGTACAACACCAACAACTATTAATAAAATATGTTACATTACAATTTGAAATCACATGCTGTGTTTGTCCAAACTCCCAAAAGAATAATTTAGAGTGAAATTACGTAAGCATGCATTTTTCATAAAAAGAAAAACGTAAAAATGACACAATTTAGTTATTTTCTATCAGTCAACTAAATGTTGAAGCACTAATGTTAACATTATAAAATAGAGCACTGTTTAAATGTTTTAGGCACACGGATCTTTGATATAAATGCAATGTTTGATGTTTTTCTTCATGTCTGTATGAACATAAAATCAAATCAAATTCTCTCAGCATTCATATTCCTACAAAAATCATATGATTTATTTTATTTCATGAAAGAAATTCAACAATTATCACGTTAGAAATGTCATTTTACCATAAAAACCAAAAAGAGAGAAATCTTCACATGAAACATGAAACAAATGCTCTTTCTGAGGGAGTTACAGAGTGCAAAGTGTTAAATTAACTCTATCACTGTGTTAAAGTAAGTTCACCTCAGCTCAAGCGATGTCCTAACATCCATCAATTCAAAAAAAGATACAAAGAAATGGTTCTGTTGAAATACATGAATGAGGAGAGAGGTGCGTGATCGTCACGTGTTTTTAATTTATTTCTAGTTAATTTACCTTTGCTTTTTTGCCTTGTCAGCAATAGAAGGGGTCTCGCTAGGACACACAAACTTTTCATAAAATACCTGGAATTATCCTGTACATCAATTTAATTATATATATCATAGCCATAATTGTAAACTATATTATATAAAAAATGATAATAATGATAATAAAATCTTACTATATGTTTGTTATTATAATAGATGTTAACATATTTGCATAATACCTGTTATTGCCAGTGTTGTAACCATGGTCAAAAGTATTATTTTTTATACATCATGATCCTGTAGTTGAAATGCTAGTCAATTAGAAGTATGGTGATGATGGTAATAACTTAGAGAGAGGGGGAAACATGTATATGTATGTATGTATATATGTATGCGTATATATATATATGTGTATGCGTGTGTGTATGTATGTATGTATGTATGTATGTGTGTGTATGTATGTATGTACGTATATATATATATATATATACACATATATATATATATATATATATATATATATATATATATATATATATATATATATATATATATATATATATATATATATATATACATATATATATATATATATATATATATATATATATATGTGTATGTGTGTATGTATATATGTGTATGTATAATATGTATGTATATGTGGGTGTGTATGTATGTATATATACATATATATATATTTATGTTTACATTTATATAAATATGTACATATGTAAGTTTATTGATACATAAAAAGACTTTTCCTTTTCTTTCCTCCTTGTTTCCCCCTCTTGCATCACTTACATCATTATCACCAGATCAGGGTCGGCAAGTGGGGGTCTGTTGCTCAAAGGTCTCCCCCTTCTGCCAGCAGACTCCAAAACCTTGTCTTTTAATGCAGAGCCTAGGACATTCAGCAAAGGGTGGACCTGTGTCAGGGGGCGACCCCTCTGTGGCAGCAGGTTTACAAAATACTTTGCATCTTTTAATGCACCACACACATGACAAATGGGGAAGGAGGGGAAGGGGGGGGGGAAGAAAATAATAATAATAATAATGATAATGATAAATTAATAAAAAAGTTAAGGTAATTAAATTAATAAAATAATAAAATGAATGTAGCATAATTGTATATATGTATATGTATTATGTGTATACATGTGTGTATAGGTAATGTATGTGTGTATTTTGTGTATGTATGTTCGCATGTATGATGTATATATATATATATATGTGTGTGTGTGTGTATTGAGACAGAATTACCATCGACACACACAAGAATAGTCCTTTTAAATAGTCATTTTCTGAGTAAATGTGGAGAATTTATTGACATATGAAAATGGCTAAAGGAATGACACCAGCAATATCAATAGCAATGAAAAAAAAATGGTAGTAATAATAATAGAAATAAAAAAAAACAAAAAACAAAAAAAATGTTTTGATTGACAATAATTATTGTCATTATTACTGTCTATTATGGTGGGAATTGTTTTTATCATTATTATTATTATTATAGATACTCATCACTAATATATGATATCAATTACATAGTAATAAAAAGGAATATTGGTCACACTCGGTAGTCGTAATAACGTATGGGTATTTGGGGGTGGGATTAAATAAATTCGTCTTCATCCCACCCCTTTTCGGGTTAAGTGCGCGGGTATGTATGCGTGTATGTTTGTATCTCCTGTTCTTTTCAACCCAATGTGGGTAAATGTAGATGTCAAAGAAATGCTTATTTTGTAAAACTCAAAATAAATGATCAATCAGTCAATATGTACGAGGTCTGTCCGTAAAGTATAGGTCCTTTTTATTTTTTTCAAAAACTATATGGATTTCATTCATATGTTTTTACGTCAGACATGCTTGAACCCTCGTGCGCATGCGTGAGTTTTTCCATGCCTGTCGGTGACGTCATTCGCCTGTGAGCACTCCTTGTGGGAGGAGTCGTCCAGCCCCTCGTCTGAATTCCTTTGTCTGAGAAGTTGCTGAGAGACTGGCGCTTTGTTTGATCAAAATTTTTTCTAAACCTGTGAGACACATCGAAGTGGACATGGTTCGAAAAATTAAGCTGGTCTTCAGTGAAAATTTTAACAGCTGATGAGAGATTTTGAGGTGATTCTGTCGCTTTCACGGTGCGAGACGTCGCGCAGCGCTCTCAGGCAGCGTCATCAGCCTGTTTCAAGCTTAAAACCTCCACATTTCAGGTTCTGTTGATCCAGGACGTCGTGAGAGAACAGAGAAGTTTCAGAAGAAGTCGGTTTCAGCATTTTATCTGGATATTCCACTGTTAAAGGAGATTTTTTTAATGAAAGACGTGCGGGCGGATTGCAGCGTCGGCTCGCAGCCGCCGCGACGCTCCGCCACAGGAAAAACACCTCTGTTGGAAGCCTTGAGGACAAGTTGGAACATCTCCAGCTGATAAACAATTTCTCATATACTCACTCCACTGAAAGCCATCAAAAGCCAACTGGATTTTAACAAATGGTTATCAACACGGAGGTGTTTTTCCTGTGCCGCTGCGCCATGTCGGCTGCGTCCCGACGCGCGGACCCGTCCGCACGTCTTTCATTAAAAAAAATCTCCTTTAACAGTGGAATATCCGGATAAAATGCTGAAACCGACTTCTTCTGAAACGTCTCTGTTCTCTCACGACGTCCTGGATCAATAGAGCCTGAAATGTGGAGGTTTTAAGCTTGAAACAGGCTGACGACGGCGGCTGAGAGCGCTGCACGACGTCTCGCACCGTGAAAAGTCCTTAAAGCGACAGAATCACCTCAAAATCTCTCATCAGCTGTTAAAATTTTCACTGAAAACCAGCTTAATTTTTCGAACCATGTCCACTTCGATGTGTCTCACAGGTTTAGAAAAAATTTTGATCAAACAAAGCGCCAGTCTCTCAGCAACTTCTCAGACAAAGGAATTCCGACGAGGGGCTGGACGACTCCTCCCACAAGGAGTGCTCACAGGCGAATGACGTCACCGACAGGCGTGGAAAAACTCACGCATGCGCACGAGGGTTCAAGCATGTCTGACGTAAAAACATATGAATGAAATCCATATAGTTTTTGAAAAAAATAAAAAAGGACCTATACTTTACGGACAGCCCTCGTATGTATATGTACGTGTATATGTGTGTGTATATATGTATATGCATATATGTAGTATGTATGTGTATATATGTATACATGTGTGTGTGTATGTATGTATATGTGTGCGTGTATATATATGCGTATATGTGTAGGGGTATGTATATGTATGTGTAGGTATAAATGTATGTATGTGTATATATATGTAGTGTATATTTATTTATCTGTTAGTGGGTATGTATATAGGTATATATGTGAGTGTGTATACAGGTATATATGCATGGCCCAAGCAGAGGGTCACCCCCTAGAGCCTGGTCTGCTTGAGGTTTCTTCCTAAGAGGGAGTTTTTCCTCACCACAGTTGCCTAGTGCTTGCTCTGGGGGTCGTCAGGGTTAATATGGAGTGACTTGGGCCAAGTTTGCTGTGATTTGGCGCTTTATACATAACATACTTATACATGAATTGAAATGTAATTGAATATTGAAGTGTATGTCTGTGTTGATATGTAGTGTGTTGTGAATTTGTGTATATGTTGTTATGACTGTTATAATTGTTGGACTCATTCTAGCAGGGGTGGGCGTTGATAAGCTTTGCTTCTGCCCACACCCTTTCGGACTCACAGGCTTGTTTATATAACATTCATATTATTGGTATGTTTCTGTTCTTTCGGATTTGTATGTGTGCCGAATAAATCCATTCATTCATTCATTCATTCACCAACTCAAATATATCGCTCATTTATATGATGATAGAGCTGATAAAAAATTCTGTGATACTGTTCATTTAACATTAAGATCAAGTTTACTTAATACTGTTTGGAAAAGTAACATTTACTCTTGCAGAGTCTGTTTTACTCTGCAATATTTGCTGTGTTAGTTGTTTTGTAGGTGATTTATTGATTATGTCAACACAAAGAAAGTTTCAGAAAGTTTCAATAAAATGATTGTAAAAACCTCATGAAATAAGATAATTTTTTTTACACATTGCAGGAGGCCAACTGAAGGAATTGATGTAGTTTAATCATTGAAAAGAAATGATGTATTATTGAAAGGTGAGAAGTCAAAATTATTTATGAATGTTAGATATGCTTCAGCTTTTATTCATAGTCGTGTACAGTACAATGAACATGATTAAAACTTTTGCACAGTGATGTAAATGAGTAATAATCCAACAAAGACGGCTTTGTGTTTCAGTTATATTACGGAAATTCCACCGTTCTGCTCCACTGATGTCAAGGCTTCAAACAAAACTTTATTTGGATGCCTGCACCGGTTGTTACCGTGGCAGCTTTGGGAAATTTGCCGTTTTGTTCTAGTGATGCTCCCACTGCTGTGGTGGCGCATTTTAAACTGTCGAGTCAGATTTCATTTACTGGCTCTTTCATCTGTTTTAACTCAGTGAGGCGAGGTGTCGCTGCAGAGTGTGTGGCTTCGTTGAACAGTGTGTGTGTGTGTGTGTGTGTGTGTGTGTGTGTGTGTCCGCCTGGGCCTGTCTGCCGTGTTGTTTGTGCTCACGCGGCTCCCAACCCAGAGCTATTATGTGGAGACAGCAGGTATAATATCTGCAAACCTTTGCTGCTGTGCCGGATAAGTAATGGCCTCGAGACGTCACCTTTATCTGTAGCCACACTCCTGCAGCTGGGGCTGTGTATTCGCTGCCTCACATTCCCTCAATGACGCACAGGTGTGCCATTATGTGGATGTGTGCGGTTTATCCCCCAGCACCGCTGCCGCCGCCCCCGCCGAGCATTTGCCACACAAAAATGGTCATGAGGAAGGCAGATAGGGCCAGGACTGACACATTCATTTCCTTAACAGCCAAGGAAGCAGTTTTAGCTGTGTGACCCCTGTAGACTCTGGCACTGGGTGGGGCGCCATTGGGAGCGCCCCATCATGCCCTGCACGTGGACAGAAGGAGGCCATGGTGGGGGCAGATGGGGAGAAAGAGAATTCTAGATAGAGGAGGCAGAAGTAGCACGATGGCGGAGAAGGAGACAGAATGACGGGCGAGACAGTTAGATATAACAATTGAAATGAGACGGAGGAGAAACAGAGTGAGAGGTGAGACAAAGGAAGAGTTAGCTCGGGGAGTGAGTGAGCTTTGTGGTCTCAGGCTCCATGGGAGGTTCAGCCCAATCATTTGTAAAAGGTAAATGCTGTCAGGACGCGGGGCGTTTAAAGGCGCGGCGCTGCAGGTGTGATTTATGCTCTCAGCACCAGGCTATAAATCACCCTGCCTTTGTTTCCACAGGCTTCTGCTGCCGCCGCCACCGTCGCCACTTCAAGACGTAACCAACCCCGTCCTCATCTACAACAGTCTACTCACACACACACACACACACACACATACACACACACACACACACACACACACACACACACACACACACACACACACACACACACACACACACACACACACACCGCACGAACAGCAATAAAGATAGAGCAGAGAACCATGATGACGGGGATGGATGGATGGCTGCAGATAGAAAAAGGGTAATCTGTCGGAGTCTATCAATGAGATGTTCTGAGTCTAAGACGCCTGGGAGCAGCTCACATTCACAATCAGTGCTCAGAAAATCCACTGAGGCTGTGTTTCTCCTGTTGTGGTAAATAAAATCTCTCCCTGAAGGTGATCTGTTGTCTTTATGAGCGGTAAAAGAAGGAACTAAGTCCATAAAAATAAGCTGATTAATATAACACTTTTCGCCACTTCTTCTTAATGGAGAAGCTAATGCTAATAGCATGTCTGCTGGAATTTCTAAGAATATACAGCTGAGCAATTAGTTTTGTATCAACGCTAAAATTTGACAAATCTACATGGGCAACATTAGATTTTAACCGTCTTGTTTGAAGTTCCGTGTAAGTGTTTGTTAATGCAGGCAAGCTAATAACATCGCTAATGCTAGGAGTGTTTAACAGTGGAAGCAAAGCTGTAGAAGTGTACATAGCGACACACACACACACACACACACACACACACACACACACACACACACACACACACACACACACACACACACACACACACACACACACACACACACACACACCGTAAGTGTTGCTACAGATGTCAGCAGTCTTCACTTTTTCTTATGTTTCTATCACCATAAATATTGCTGCACCGTTTTCACTGAGTGCCAAATTAAGTCATCTTGGAGCCCTGGGCTAATATTTTCTTTGTCAGGCTAAATTCTCATTTATTTTGAATATATAACATGTCTTCTTTACTTAAATAATGCAAATAAAAATAGGCAAAGGCTATTCGCCCAACCATCAAGCAGATAAATATAATGTCTTACCTTATTCGCCCAACCGTGATCATATATTTGACACGTTTTGTGCATCTAAACTACGTTTTTACACCTTTTAAAGGCTCTGTTGCAGTGTGAAAAGCGGCATATGTTTAACGTCGTCTTTAATTACTGAAAAAAAAAAAAAAACAAATCACTGCAATGGATGAAAGCAGACAAACTTCATAAGTATTTTGAACCGAAGCCTGTTAACGATGACGAAAGTTTTTTTTTTTTTTTTTTTATTAAAATGCTGCCTGATGTCTGTAAGATGGTGTTAGTTTGACACAGTTCCCTGGGTATGATGAGCCAAACAGAACCACTTTAGATCACAGCCCCTCTGCGGGCTGTGAACCCTCCCGCAGCTGGCGAGAAAATATCCACCTTTTGTCCCCCCACGTTGAAACCGGAAGTGAACTCACAAGCACGCTCATTGGTCAGTTGTGGTTGGGCATATACAAGGGCTGTCAATAAAGTATAGGTCCTTTTAATTTTTTTCAAAAACTATATTGATTTCATTCATATGTTTTTACGTCAGACATGCTTGAACCCTCGTGCGCATGCGTGAGTTTTTCCACGCCTCGGTGACATCATTCGCCTGTGAGCACTCCTTGTGGGAGGAGTCGTTCAGCCCGTCGTCGGAATTCTTTTGTCTGAGAAGTTGCTGAGAGACTGGTGCTTTGTTTGATCAAAATTTTTTCTAAACCTGTGAAACACATTGAAGTGGACACGGTTTGAAAAATTAAGCTGGTTTTCAGTGAAAATTTTAACGGCTGATGAGAGATTTTGAGGTGATACTGTCGCTTTAAGGACTTCCCACGGTGTGAGACGTCGCGCAGCGCTCTCAGGCGCCGTCGTCAGCCTGTTTCAAGCTAAAAACCTCCACATTTCAGGCTCTATTGATCCAGGACGTCGTGAGAGAACAGAGAAGTTTCAGAAGAAGTCGGTTTCAGCATTTTATCCGGATATTCCACTGTTAAAGGAGATTTTGTTTTATGAAAGACGTGCGGACGGGTCCGCGCATCGGGACGCAGGAAAAACGCCTCCATGTTGATAACCATTTGTAAAATCCAGGCGGCTTTTGATGGCTTGCAGTGGAGTGAATATATGAGAAATTGTTTAACAGCTGGACATGTTCCAACCTGTCCTTAAGGCTTCCAACAGAGGTGTTTTTCCTGTGGCGGAGCGTCACGGCGGCTGCGAGCCGACGCTGCAATCCGTCTGCACGTCTTTCATTATAAAAATCTCCTTTAACAGTGGAATATCTGGATAAAATGCTGAAACCGACTTCTTCTGAAACTTCTCTGTTCTCTCACGACGTCCTGGATCAATAGAGCCTGAAATGTGGAGGTTTTCAGCTTGAAACAGGCTGACGACGGCGCCTGAGAGCGCTGCACGACGTCTCGCACAGTGGGAAGTCCTTAAAGCGACAGTATCACCTCAAAATCTCTCATCAGCCGTTAAAAATTTCACCGAAAACCAGCTTAATTTTTCGAACCGTGTCCACTTCGATGTGTCTCACAGGTTTAGAAAAAATTTTGATCAAACAAAGCGCCAGTCTCTCAGCAACTTCTCAGACAAAGGAATTCCAACGAGGGGCTGGACGACTCTTCCCACAAGGAGTGCTCACAGGCGAATGACGTCACCGACAGGCGTGGAAAAACTCACGCATGCGCACGAGGGTTCAAGCATGTCTGACGTAAAAACATATGAATGAAATCCATATTTTTATTAGTTTTTGAAAAAAATAAAAAGGACCTATACTTTATTGACAGACCTCGTATGCTCACATATTTACTTTATTGAACCAACGGCTGGGCGTGTAGCCGCTCTGATAAACATAATTATTTCCTCTTTTCTTTGACTGTCACAGTGGTTCATAGGAAATGTATTTGCAAATGCAAATGGCTCACTGAGACAACAAGGCACAGACTCAATATTATATATTTATATCTGCACCTAGTAGGAAATGAGGAGATGTCATAGGAGGTGCTCTCGTGCCTCAGGGAGCTATGACGCGCTGCTGCTTCTCCCGCCCGTGTGCTTTCTTCTTTTGCACGGAAAACCTTTCTGCACCAGAAAACCTCACAATTCTGAACTGACAAAATACAACCCCTTTACACCCTGTGCCTCAGATTACAGGCTCCTCTCCTGTGGAACCAGCTCCCAATTCGGCTTTGCCTCTACTGGTGGTTGGCTCTCACTGTGGTATTGTATCACTTCCTGTTCCGGAGCACAGCGGTGTTTTTCTGTATCTGTTAGCTGTTTAATCTGCGCAGTTAGATTGATCTAGTTATCTAGATTACGATTTGTTTCCCAGTGTAAGCTTTACGTGCCTTAACTAAAGCACTCCTTCTGCTGAATCACCTCTAAATTATTTACACATTATTCACTTTGTGTGTTTTTAGGAATCCGCTAGCTTAGCGTAGCTACTAGCTCTTAGCCGATTTAGCATGGCGGCTTCTCCTGTCTCTCCCGCACTTTTCTGCTCTGGGTGTGAAATGTTTAGTTATTCCTCTGCCTCCTTTAGCAGTAACGGTACTTGTAATAAGTGTAGCTTATTCGTAGCTTTGGAGGCCAGGCTGGGCGAATTGGAGACTCGGCTCCGCACCTTGGAAAATTCTACAGCTAGCCAGGCCCCTGTAGTCGGTGCGGACCAAGGTAGCTTAGCCGCCGTTAGTTACCCCCTGGCAGATCCCGAGCAGCCGGGAAAGCAGGCTGACTGGGTGACTGTGAGGAGGAAGCATAGTTCTAAACAGAAGCCCCGTGTACACCGCCAACCCGTTCACATCTCTAACCGTTTGTCCCCACTCGACGACACACCCGCCGAGGATCAAACTCTGGTTATTGGCGACTCTGTTTTGAGAAATGTGAAGTTAGTGACACCAGCAACCATAGTCAATTGTCTTCCGGGGGCCAGAGCAGGCGACATTGAAGGAAATTTGAAACTGCTGGCTAAGGCTAAGCGTAAATTTGGTAAGATTGTAATTCACGTCGGCAGTAATGACACTCGGTTACGCCAATCGGAGGTCACTAAAATTAACATTAAATCGGTGTGTAACTTTGCAAAAACAATGTCGGACTCTGTAGTTTTCTCTGGGCCCCTCCCCAATCGGACCGGGAGTGACATGTTTAGCCGCATGTTCTCCTTGAATTGCTGGCTGTCTGAGTGGTGTCCAAAAAATGAGGTGGGCTTCATAGATAATTGGCAAAGCTTCTGGGGAAAACCTGGTCTTGTTAGGAGAGACGGCATCCATCCCACTTTGGATGGAGCAGCTCTCATTTCTAGAAATCTGGCCAATTTTCTTAAATCCTCCAAACCGTGACTATCCAGGGTTGGGACCAGGAAGCAGAGTTGTAGTCTTACACACCTCTCTGCAGCTTCTCTCCCCCTGCCATCCCCTCATTACCCCATCCCCGTAGAGACGGTGCCTGCTCCCAGACTACCAATAACCAGCAAAAATCTATTTAAGCATAAAATTCAAAAAGAAAAAATAATATAGCACCTTCAACTGCACCACAGACTAAAACAGTTAAATGTGGTCTATTAAACATTAGGTCTCTCTCTTCTAAGTCCCTGTTGGTAAATGATATAATAATTGATCAACATATTGATTTATTCTGCCTAACAGAAACCTGGTTACAGCAGGATGAATATGTTAGTTTAAATGAGTCAACACCCCCGAGTCACACTAACTGTCAGAATGCTCGTAGCATGGGCCGGGGCGGAGGATTAGCAGCAATCTTCCATTCCAGCTTATTAATTAATCAAAAACCCAGACAGAGCTTTAATTCATTTGAAAGCTTGTCTCTTAGTCTTGTCCATCCAAATTGGAAGTCCCAAAACCAGTTTTATTTGTTATTATCTATCGTCCACCTGGTCGTTACTGTGAGTTTCTCTGTGAATTTTCAGACCTTTTGTCTGACTTAGTGCTTAGCTCAGATAAGATAATTATAGTGGGCGATTTTAACATCCACACAGATGCTGAGAATGACAGCCTCTACACTGCATTTAGTCTATTATTAGACTCTATTGGCTTTGCTCAAAAAGTAAATGAGTCCACCCACCACTTTAATCATATCTTAGATCTTGTTCTGACTTATGGTATGGAAATAGAAGACTTAACAGTATTCCCTGAAAACTCCCTTCTGTCTGATCATTTCTTAATAACATTTACATTTACTCTGATGGACTACCCAGCAGTGGGGAATAAGTTTCATTACACTAGAAGTCTTTCAGAAAGCGCTGTAACTAGGTTTAAGGATATGATTCCTTCTTTATGTTCTCTAATGCCATATACCAACACAGTGCAGAGTAGCTACCTAAACTCTGTAAGTGAGATAGAGTATCTCGTCAATAGTTTTACATCCTCATTGAAGACAACTTTGGATGCTGTAGCTCCTCTAAAAAAGAGAGCTTTAAATCAGAAGTGTCTGACTCCGTGGTATAACTCACAAACTCGTAGCTTAAAGCAGATAACCCGTAAGTTGGAGAGGAAATGGCGTCTCACTAATTTAGAAGATCTTCACTTAGCCTGGAAAAAGAGTCTGTTGCTCTATAAAAAAGCCCTCCGTAAAGCTAGGACATCTTTCTACTCATCACTAATTGAAGAAAATAAGAACAACCCCAGGTTTTTTTTCAGCACTGTAGCCAGGCTGACAAAGAGTCAGAGCTCTATTGAGCTGAGTATTCCATTAACTTTAACTAGTAATGACTTCATGACTTTCTTTGTTAACAAAATTTTAACTATTAGAGAAAAAATTACTCATAACCATCCCAAAGACGTATCGTTATCTTCAGTGATGCCGGTATTTGGTATTTGGTTAGACTCTTTCTCTCTACCCTACCATTATTTAATGCTTCGATCTTAAATATGATCAATCTATCTTTGTTAGTTGGCTATGTACCACAGGCTTTTAAGGTGGCAGTAATTAAACCATTACTTAAAAAGCTATCACTTGACCCAGCTATCTTAGCTAATTATAGGCCAATCTCCAACCTTCCTTTTCTCTCAAAAATTCTTGAAAGGGTAGTTGTAAAACAGCTAACTGATCATCTGCAGAGGAATGGTCTATTTGAAGAGTTTCAGTCAGGTTTTAGAATTCATCATAGTACAGAAACAGCATTAGTGAAGGTTACAAATGATCTTCTTATGGCCTCAGACAGTGGACTCATCTCTGTGCTTGTTCTGTTAGACCTCAGTGCTGCTTTTGATACTGTTGACCATAAAATTTTATTACAGAGATTAGAGCATGCCATAGGTATTAAAGGCACTGCGCTGCGGTGGTTTGAATCATATTTGTCTAATAGATTACAATTTGTTCATGTAAATGGGGAATCTTCTTCACAGACTAAAGTTAATTATGGAGTTCCACAAGGTTCTGTGCTAGGACCAATTTTATTCACTTTATACATGCTTCCCTTAGGCAGTATTATTAGACGGTATTGCTTAAATTTTCATTGTTACGCAGATGATACCCAGCTTTATCTATCCATGAAGCCAGAGGACACACACCAATTAGCTAAACTGCAGGATTGTCTTACAGACATAAAGACATGGATGACCTCTAATTTCCTGCTTTTAAACTCAGATAAAACTGAAGTTATTGTACTTGGCCCCACAAATCTTAGAAACATGGTGTCTAACCAGATCCTTACTCTGGATGGCATTACCCTGACCTCTAGTAATACTGTGAGAAATCTTGGAGTCATTTTTGATCAGGATATGTCATTCAAAGCGCATATTAAACAAATATGTAGGACTGCTTTTTTGCATTTACGCAATATCTCTAAAATCAGAAAGGTCTTGTCTCAGAGTGATGCTGAAAAACTAATTCATGCATTTATTTCCTCTAGGCTGGACTATTGTAATTCATTATTATCAGGTTGTCCTAAAGTTCCCTGAAAAGCCTTCAGTTAATTCAAAATGCTGCAGCTAGAGTACTGACGGGGACTAGAAGGAGAGAGCATATCTCACCCATATTGGCCTCTCTTCATTGGCTTCCTGTTAATTCTAGAATAGAATTTAAAATTCTTCTTCTTACTTATAAGGTTTTGAATAATCAGGTCCCATCTTATCTTAGGGACCTCATAGTACCATATCACCCCAATAGAGCGCTTTGCTCTCAGACTGCAGGCTTACTTGTAGTTCCTAGGGTTTGTAAGAGTAGAATGGGAGGCAGAGCCTTCAGCTTTCAGGCTCCTCTCCTGTGGAACCAGCTCCCAATTCAGATCAGGGAGACAGACACCCTCTCTACTTTTAAGATTAGGCTTAAAACTTTCCTTTTTGCTAAAGCTTATAGTTAGGGCTGGATCAGGTGACCCTGAACCATCCCTTAGTTATGCTGCTATAGACGTAGACTGCTGGGGGGTTCCCATGATGCACTGTTTCTTTCTCTTTTTGCTCTGTATGCACCACTCTGCATTTAATCATTAGTGATCGATCTCTGCTCCCCTCCACAGCATGTCTTTTTCCTGGTTCTCTCCCTCAGCCCCAACCAGTCCCAGCAGAAGACTGCCCCTCCCTGAGCCTGGTTCTGCTGGAGGTTTCTTCCTGTTAAAAGGGAGTTTTTCCTTCCCACTGTAGCCAAGTGCTTGCTCACAGGGGGTCGTTTTGACCGTTGGGGTTTTACATAATTATTGTATGGCCTTGCCTTACAATATAAAGCGCCTTGGGGCAACTGTTTGTTGTGATTTGGCGCTATATAAAAAAATTGATTGAATTGATTGATTACACACCACATAGATAGCAATGTGTTCAATGCCCTTGCATTGTGCACTTTAGACCATGTGCCATACATAGTCAATATAGGCTCCTACATTTTGAGTTTTCCTTCAATTTGTCACTCATCTGTCTGTATATATGTATATAATATGTAGAGTATGTATTAGTTGGTTTTATATAACGCCTGAATAGATCCTTGTCATTTGATTGGTGGTTTGTATGTCACGTGATATGGATTATTCAGACCATTTGCCCTTGTGTTCCATTTATCATGCAATTTTGGTTCCATACATTTTGTGCTGTTGCACAGTGCTACCTCTGTGCGTGCTCCCACTAGCAGCAATGGCACATGGCGGGGTATGGTTTTGCATGGCATCAGCTATAGACTACATCATCACAATTGTTTTTGAACTATCTCACTGTTTTTGCAAGTTGACTGAGAGGAAAGTTTACAATACAGTAGCGAGACCAGCTGTGTTGTAAGGCTTAGAGACAGTGGCGCTGACAAAAAGACAGGAGGCAGAGCTGAAGATGTGATTCTCTTTGGGAGTAATGAGGATGGACAGGAATAGGAATGAACATAGAGGGACATCTTAGGTGGGATGTTTTCAGTCAGAGAGGCGAGATTGAAATGGTTTGGGTATATAGGGTATATAGGGAGAAGGATGCTGAGGATAGAGCCACCAGGAAGGAGGAGAAGAGCGAGGTGAAAGAGGAGCTTTATGGATGTGCTGAGGGAGGACATGCAGATGGTTGGTGTGACAGAGGATACAAACACACAGGACAGGATGAGATGGAAACGATTGATCTGCTGTGGCACCCAGACGAACGAATAAAAAGAAGAGTGAGAACAATTTTGGACTGGATTGCTATTTAAAGTTCGTATTGGAGTGTTTGAAACCTCTTGACATCAAAGGACCAGTGACGCACAGCAAAATGTAAGTCCCCTTTCTCTTTTTATAATCTGATAAAATATCATATGAGAAGGATCTCTTTTAGGTGTTATACTAAACAATGTTTTTTCATTCATGAAATGGAAAGAATGTTTCATTCAGTGAAAGATGAAACATTCCATCCTTCACCTCACAAAATATTCATACCATTGCACTCATAAACATTCATTATTTGTATATTATTTTCCTTCATTATTGTCCTCTGTTCAGACAGAGACAACCATATGTGCCGTCTCTGTAACACAAACATATGCTGCTTCCTCGGCCAGAATGTATGTCCAGATATGTTATTTAGTAGAGGACTTTTTTGATAGTCCTCTACTAAATAACTTGACTGAAATCTAAGTTTCTCAGAAGCATGGATGAAGTCAGTTTACTAACTCATAAAATTAAATTATAGCATAGTATGTAGGCTACAAAAAATTTACACATTCGTGTCGTTTTAGTAGTTTACAACCAAATATTATTTGTAGAAGCTTTATTGTGGCTCAACACAGCAACAGAGACGTATCTTCAATCTTAAAAACCTTGTGATATTATGGCTTCTATTTTTTGGTCAATTCTAGATCTCCTCCAGAATGTATTCATTGATACCAGACCAGATTCTCACTCTTCTTCTTCTTCTTCTTCTTCTTTCTCTTGTAGAAAACAGATATATCTCTCAACCTCTTGTGCCTTTTTGTAATATAAAGCTTCTTTCATTTCAATGTTTCTGCAGCTTATCATGAAAACAATGCAATCATAGTTACATAATCATTTCTCTGGTGTTTGGTGCGGCATTTCTCAGTCGTAATCGATGCCTTCTCTGAGCATCATACCAGAGCATCAGTGTCGAGGACATAGGCAGTATTGAAATGATGGGTGCGTAGGAGGAAATGGCAAGTTATAGCAGTCACATTGTCAGCATTCTTTAACTCGTGTGGATAAAGCCATTTCTTTTCCACAAAAACTGCTGTTGATGGGGTATGAAGCAGATTACTGTGAACGTTGGTGTTCTCAACACTGGGGGTTTAAATGATGGAAACAGAGAACACCAATTTCAACCATGATTAGTTTTATACCAGTTTTATGACAAGTTCACATCAAAGACTCAGTTAACTTGGTCCTTGTTCATTAACATTTATTGGTTGCATTTATACTTGGGTGCCAGCTCAGAAGTCAACCAACAGGTTCACAGTGACTTCCTGAAGGAACTGAATGGTTTTGGGTCACTTCCAGTTAATCTGTTCATCATACAAGCTCAAACCTGCAGTGCTGGGAAATGAAGCCAACACGGAAGTGCCAAAAGTTGCAGTTCCTTGATTGGTTGCATGGAACTGGCTTCAACAGGGAGTCACTCCCAGTAGAAGCCCATGTTAAAAATTCCCAATGTTACAGCAGAAAAAACATTGTTCATAACCACTGTGCTGATGTGAATTTTTTTCACAACTTATTATTTTAAGGTAGTTTAACCCCCTACCACCCGCCTCATTTCAGCTTGCCAGTATCTCACAAATAAAAAGTGAAATTTCCCATCAATGGAATGTACTACAGGCTTAGAAAGGGTTAAGCCATAAAGTTATGAATAATTATGCATGCAGTCACTTTGAATTACAGCTGTGTGCCGGTGAGAGTGGTGACAGGATTCCAGCCCTTTTGCAGTGGCTGCTAGTGGGAATGATCGTGTCTGCCCTTTCTGAGCATTTATTACAAATATCTGAGATAATATGGCTTATTTTGTTCTTAATTATGAACCATCCAAGAGGTTTATAGTCTGTTATTTGTATGTTAGCACCATTAGCATTGTTAGCACTGAGGCATTATGCAGGTCATTTTTTTGTTATAGCCAGAAGACACCACCTAGTCCGCAAAAATATGCATTAAGCACCTAAACCAAAGTTAGCCTATTAGCCTTAGCATGTTTGGGAACTCTGAGACATGTGGAGGAAGGGGTAGAGGACTTCATTCATTCGACCTAGGTCATGCCAGTCTTGCATGATGTCCAGAGCTGTTCCATTTGAGCTTCAAACCCCACACTTCAGGAAACCCAGTAGTGCTATGTGACTAAAAAGATTAATCCAGGTTTTGAGTATATTTCTTATTGTTACATGGGAAACAAGGTACCAGTAGATTCAGTAGATTCTCACAAATCCAACAAGACCAAGCATTCATGATATTCACACTCTTAAGGCTATGAAAAAGGGCTCTTAGTAAAAACAGTAGAAAAGGGGGTGTTCACAATAATAGTAGCATCTGCTGTTGACGCTACAAACTCAAAACTATTATGTTCAAACTGTTTTTTTTATCAATCCTGTGAATCACTAAACTAGTATTTCGTTGTATAACCACAGTTTTTCATGATTTCTTCACATCTGTGAAGCATTAATTTTGTTGCTGGTTTACTAGTGTGCTTGGGGTCACTGTCTTGTTGAAACACCCATTTCAAGGGCATGTCCTCTTCAGCATAAGGCAACATGACCTCTTCAAGTATTTTGACATATCCAAACTGATCCATGATACCTGGTATGTGATATATAGGCCCAACACCATAGTAGGAGAAACATGCCCATATCATGATGCTGGCACCACCATACTTCACTGTCTTCACTGTGAACTGTGGCTTGAATTCAGAGTTTGGGGGTTGTCTCACAAACTGTCTGTGGCCCTTGGACCCAAAAGAACAATTTTACTCTCATCAGTCCACAAAATATTCCTCCATTTCTCTTTAGGCCAGTTGATGTGTTCTTTGGCAAATTTTAACCTCTTCTGCACATGTCTTTGATTTAACAGAGGGACTTTGTGGGGGATTCTTGCAAATAAATTAGCTTCACACAGGCGTCTTCTAACTGTCACAGCACTTATAGGTAACTCCAGACTGTCTTTGATCATCCTGGAGCTGATCAATGGGTGAGCCTTTGCCATTCTAGTTATTCTTCTATCCATTTTGATGGTTGTTTTCCGTTTTCTTCCACGCGTCTGTTTTTTTTGTCCATTTTAAAGCATTGGAGATCATTGTAGATGAACAGCCTATAATTTTTTGCCCCTGCGTATAAGTTTTCCCCTCTCCAATCAACTTTTTAAATCAAACTATGCTGTTCTTCTGAACAATGTCTTGAACGTCCCATTTTCCTCAGGCTTTCAAAGAGAAAAGCATGTTCAACAGGTGCTGGCTTCATCCTTAAACAGGAGACATCTGATTCACACCTGTTTGTTCCACAAAACTGATGAACTCACTGACTGAATGCCACACTACTATTATTGTGAACACCCCCTTTTCTACTTTTTTTTTACTAATAGCACAATTTCATAGCCTTAAGAGTGTGCATATCATGAATGTTTGGTCTTGTTGGATTTGTGAGATTCTACTGGATCTACTGGTACCTTGTTTCCCATGTAACAATAAAAAATATACTCAAAACCTGGATTAATCTTTTTAATCACATAACACTATTATTATTCTGAACACTACTGTATATATATATATATATATATATATATATATATATATATATATATATATATATATATATATATACACACACACACACACACACACACACACACACACACACACACACACACACACACACACACACACACCACACACACACACACACACACAGTCTATGGCCATACATTGTCCTTGTTTGTACCCTGCTGGTGCTGTTTGCTCACTTTGTCTTTCATGGCGACTGTCACCTTCTGGGTGCATTTCATGTTATTAATTATTCATGAGGAATTGCATCATGGCTCAAAGGATTGAGCATTACATCAAGTATTTGTGATTTACCAGCTAGAACAGGCAAAAGAGCAATGAGCAATTCAGGAAGCCTTTGTTTTCTGCCTTGCTTCCATTCTCTAATACTGGCTCCTGATTTTTAACTTTAAATAATGTACTGTAATTTAAATAATGTAGTCTCTAAAATGGGACGGCCTTTGGCAGTGATAAGAAGATGTTCAAGGTATTTAACTAAACCAGTGATACCATATGTCATTCAAAGTTTGGTGTTGTCTCAGTTGGATTATTGTGCAGTTGTCTGGTTAAATACTTCAGTAAATAATGTAAAACAATTACAGCTTGTGCAAAATAAAGCTGCACGTGTGGTGTTAAAATGTGGCTTTAGGACGAGTGTGGATACAATGCATAAGCGCCTCTCTTGGCTTTTGGTGAGGGACAGGTGGCTATATGCAAAAGCAAACTTTTTAAGAAATATTATTATAACTCACATACCGTCTGTCCTTTACCAACAACTGCCTTTTAGTAAGGATACTCATTTTTATCCAACCAGGCATGCCAAAGGACTGTGTTTCATTTTGCCTAAATGTAAAACAAACCAGAGTCAACGGACAGTGATGTTTCGAGCCATGAGAGAATGGAATCATTTACCACTAAAGTTAAGGGAATTGAGCAGTGGACTGGGTTTTAAAAAGGAACTTAAAAAGTATTATCTGAGGCAAATGGTTGAAGTATTGTGATGTATTATGAATTGATTATGAATGAATTTATTCTGAATGTATTATGAATTTTCATTATGATTTACAGGCCTTAATGGAAATGTATTATGTTATTTTACTGAAACTGTGATTAAAACATGAATGGACCCCAGGAAGAGTAGCTGATGCAGTTATACTGCAGATGCTAATGGGGATCCAAATAAATAAACAAATAAACTTGTTCACGATTCATTCATTAATGACTAACTTGTTGGTAACACTGGCTCCATTCTGAGGTAAAAGGATGGAGGGAATGTGATGATGCACACTCCTGAGATGCAGCTACCTAATCGCAATCTGCCTCTGCACACCTTTGTTCTTCTTGACAATGACTGTTTAATGAGCTGTATGTGTGTGTATGGCTTCAATCATGGTAAAACCCGGGAGCGCTGACATTTGCTGTTTGGAATGCTTATGTATTTTAGGTCAAGGATGAACGCTGCAAGAACGGAAAGTTGATAAGACAAATATTTTTTGATAAATTAGTGATTTTATTTAACCAGTAAACAATGGGCATTGTGCTGCAATGCACCATGGGAGTTTGGGGTTTTAAATGTTTTTATTGTGGTTAATGTTAGTTTAACTGTGTTATTAGTATTATTGATTTATTGTGTTTTTTTAGTTCAATTGGTTTAGTCGAGTTATGTGTTATGTTGCTGTTACCATGAGTGACTTAAGTGCTATGCTCCCGGTACCATAAGTGAAACGTGTAGTGCTTTTAATGTGTTCTGCCACAGTTTGTCAAATTAAAAGCACCTGCTTACAGCAGATTACAGAGAAGGCAAAAAAAACTGTGTGTGCATGAATGCAATTTTGATCACACACAAACTGTGGAGATTTTCATCACGTTGTTTTTTTTAAACTCACTATTACAAACCCTACTCCTACCCCCAACCCTAACCATAACCACCCTGCCCCCTACTTCACTTTTAATTTTGTGCAGCCGTCACGGAATGTATTAGACAGCCCAGTCTCACATTTTTTTTTTCATGCTCCCGTCATGAAATTAGTCAAATTTCTGTGACCAGGTTTTTTTACTCACTGTTACTAACCCTACTCCTTCCCCCCACCCCAACCATAACCCCCCCGACCCCCCTGCTTCACTTTTAATTTCATGCAGCCATCACGGAAATAATTAGAATGAATTTGTGCTCCTGTTATGAAAATGTGACGATTTTCATAACAATATCACGAACCAATAGATTAATGTATATTTCGTGCCATCAGAGGAAGAACTTTTTGTCTCTGCCGTCAACACAAAGCCTTTTGTCTTTATGATTCAATAAAGAACAACACAAATTAAGGAACCATAATCCTGCGTTGGAAGAAAACATGTTTTATCTTTATAATACAGAGTGAAACCAGTATCCATCATGCTAATAGAAAATTCCTTCCCAGACACTTCAAGGCTGCCACCTGCAGTATCCTGACATGCTGTAATATTTTTTGATGGACCTGATATTTGACATTCTGCACGTGTGTACATGAAGTTCAACAGCTCCCAGAGAACAAGCTCCGGTTCAGTTGCAATCAACCTGCTGCTTTTATTACTTTGAAACACAATTGGGAAGCATAACAACAACAGCTGCATCAGCAGCTAAAGCTTGTTTTTTTTTTTCCAGTTCAGAAAAAGTAAGTGAACCTCATTCAAACTGCAACATTGTTCTTTAATTATTTTCTATTGAATTTTTCAAATGTAATATTGTTGTCATAGTTTTACCAGCACCACAACAAGTAGTGCAGTATTTGGTTAAATTACCATAACTGGTTATAAAGCTGGTTACTGACTTTTCATGATCACTTATATAATTTTATGTCGAATGACAATGATTGCAATATCACAAAAACGATGTTAAGAAAACCTTCTTCCACTATAGCAGCAAATGCAGCACATCAGACATAATTACTTCCCTCATCCAAACCATATTTCTCTGTGTTACACGTGACTCTCAACAGAAACCCAATTGTATTCCAGAAAGCGTTCAACAATGCTCTCCACTCAATTCGTAATACAAGTGTATAAATCACCTCCGAGAAGCCAGCGTGCCTCACTGGCTGCCACGGGTGGGGGAGGAAAATGGAGCTGTAACATGCAGTGAACACGAACAAGCTGACCTGAATGGCTGCTGGTATTCTGATTTCCCCCAGGAGCTCCTCTCTGGCCTGTGCTGGTGTTTTAGATTCCAGAGGGAGGCCATTAATGCCCGGTCTGTCGACCTGATCCATATGTATGGCTGGCTGTTTTCAGCTCCCGCCCCACTGCCTGACTACCTGAATTTCTGAGGGCCTGATGGAACCCAAATTGGTTTCGAGTCCACAAATATAGAAATGGAATGGTGATAGCAAGGACAAGTAAGGCGGCTCTACAAGGAGATTAGGTGGATCATTTGTCATGATGTCTATAGCCGCAGCTAACTGGCATAAATTTCAGAAAACAAAAAGACATCAGGATCTTTATTTTGATACGCTTGGATGATGATTAGGGAATAACCTTGTTATGTCTGATGATTTGCGGCCGTTAATGCTGGATTTTATGGCCACAAATTGAGTTTTACCGGCGATGTGTTAGTGGAGCCACTAAAACGGCTATTTGTGTCCGTAATCCAGCATTAACATCCGCAAATCATCAGACACAAGGGGGTTATTCCCACTTGAATCCAATTCCATCGTTTGCAGTGTTTATTTTTCTGTAAGTAATTCGGTTGGCGAAGCTTACCGTAGCGGCAGCGTCGTCACTCCAGCGCTACTATTGACATCTGCATAACAGGGCATGGAGTAATACATCAAATGCGAAACAGTCAAAGATTGACATCTGCGTGGCAAAGCGGTCAGGGCGCGGAGTAATACATCAAATGTGAAACGGTCAAAGGTTGACATCTGCGTGGCAAAGCAGACGGCGCGGAGTAATACATCAAATGTGAAACGGTCGAAGGTTGACATCTGCGTGGCAAAGCAGACGGCGCGGAGTAATACATCAAATGCGAAACGGTCGAATGTTGACATCTGCGTGGCAAAGCGGACAGGGCGCGGAGTAATACATCAAATGCGAAAGGGTCGAAAGTTGACATCTGCGTGGCAAAGCGGTCAGGGCGCGGAGTAATACATCAAATGCGAAACGGTCGAAGGTTGACATCTGCGTGGCAAAGCGGTCAGGGCGCGGAGTAATACATCAAATGCGAAAGGGTCGAATGTTGACATCTGCGTGGCAAAGCGGACAGGGCGCGGAGTAATACATCAAATGCGAAAGGGTCGAAAGTTGACATCTGCGTGGCAAATCGGTCAGGGCGCGGAGTAATACATCAAATGGGAAAGGGTCGAAAGTTGACATCTGCGTGGCAAATCGGTCAGGGCGCGGAGTAATACATCAAATGCGAAAGGGTCGAAAGTTGACATCTGCGTGGCAAAGCGGTCAGGGCGCGGAGTAATACATCAAATGCGAAACGGTCGAAGGTTGACATCTGCGTGGCAAAGCGGACAGGGCGCGGAGTAATACATCAAATGCGAAAGGGTCAAATGTTGACATCTGCGTGGCAAAGCGGTCAGGGCGCGGAGTAATACATCAAATGCGAAAGGGTCGAATGTTGACATCTGCGTGGCAAAGCGGTCAGGGCGCGGAGTAATACATCAAATGCGAAAGGGTCGAAAGTTGACAAATGCGTGGCAAAGCGGTCAGGGCGCGGAGTAATACATCAAATGGGAAAGGGTCGAAAGTTGACATCTGCGTGGCAAATCGGTCAGGGCGCGGAGTAATACATCAAATGCGAAAGGGTCGAAAGTTGACATCTGCGTGGCAAAGCGGTCAGGACGCGGAGTAATACATCAAATGCGAAAGGGTCGAAAGTTGACATCTGCGTGGCAAAGCGGACAGGGCGCGGAGTAATACATCAAATGGGAAAGGGTCGAAAGTTGACATCTGCGTGGCAAATCGGTCAGGGCGCGGAGTAATACATCAAATGCGAAAGGGTCGAAAGTTGACATCTGCGTGGCAAAGCGGTCAGGGCGCGGAGTAATACATCAAATGCGAAAGGGTCGAAGGTTGACATCTGCGTGGCAAAGCGGACAGGGCGCGGAGTAATACATCAAATGCGAAACGGTCGAAGGTTGACATCTGCGTGGCAAAGCGGTCAGGGCGCGGAGTAATACATCAAATGGGAAAGGGTCGAAAGTTGACATCTGCGTGGCAAATCGGTCAGGGCGCGGAGTAATACATCAAATGCGAAAGGGTCGAAAGTTGACATCTGCGTGGCAAATCGGTCAGGGCGCGGAGTAATACATCAAATGGGAAAGGGTCGAAGGTTGACATCTGCGTGGCAAATCGGTCAGGGCGCGGAGTAATACATCAAATGCGAAAGGGTCGAAAGTTGACATCTGCGTGGCAAAGCGGTCAGGGCGCGGAGTAATACATCAAATGCGAAAGGGTCGAAAGTTGACATCTGCGTGGCAAAGCGGTCAGGGCGCGGAGTAATACATCAAATGCGAAACGGTCGAAGGTTGACATCTGCGTGGCAAAGCGGACAGGGCGCGGAGTAATACATCAAATGCGAAAGGGTCGAAAGTTGACATCTGCGTGGCAAAGCGGTCAGGGCGCGGAGTAATACATCAAATGCGAAACGGTCGAAGGTTGACATCTGCGTGGCAAAGCGGACAGGGCGCGGAGTAATACATCAAATGCGAAAGGGTCGAAAGTTGACATCTGCGTGGCAAAGCGGTCAGGGCGCGGAGTAATACATCAAATGCGAAAGGGTCGAAAGTTGACATCTGCGTGGCAAAGCGGACAGGGCGCGGAGTAATACATCAAATGCGAAAGGGTCGAAAGTTGACATCTGCGTGGCAAAGCGGTCAGGGCGCGGAGTAATACATCAAATGCGAAACGGTCGAATGTTGACATCTGCGTAGCAAAGCGGTCAGGGCACGGAGTAATACATCAAATGCGAAATGGTCGAATATTTTGCCACCGTCAAGTCAGTATTTTATGGTCAGAAATCTCACACGATTAACCAATCAGATTTGCCGAACAAATGTAATTGGATTAGAATTAAGGTTGAGCAATGTGTATGAGGTATCAATACAGGACCAATTTCCATCCAACCCGATCAACCAGACCAGTTACCCACCTTGTTTAAATAATCAACAGGGTATTTCTGATGACATCAGTGGCCACTGAACCGCAGTCATTTTGGTAGTCAAACAAACATGCAAACATAACCCAGATATAACACGTAGCAAGGATTACTTCCAACTACCGAGTGATCCAGACAACATTCTTTGTTTTAAAATGTGTAGTGGTGCATTCACATGCTGACATACTGTTAACTGGTTGTTCCATTTGTTTCAGTGAGATGATGATGGAATATTCCACCACTGACTGTAACAGGGACACAAAGCAACAGAGTGGGATGGACTGGATTAGGAATAAATTAATAATACAACTCCTCACTCAGGGGGAGGAGGAGTAACAGGAAGACAGAAGTCAGGAATGAGAGGAACAGTAGTCACCAGTAAACCAGTATGTCTGGTATTTGTATTGTGTATTTGTATTGCAAACTGTTTTTCTTTTTTACTTTTTAGTTTTGATACTCTGTGTGCTTCTTACCCTATGTTCTGCTATACAAAGCTGCTAGAACCTCAATTTCCCTGAGGAAGTCTTCCCAAGGGACCAATAAAATTCTATTTAATTAAATCTAATGGGACACCACAGGTAGAATGGTTTGGTGACAACCTGAGAAAGGTGAGATTGAACTGGTTTGTGCATGTGCGGAAAAGGGATACAGGCTGTATCTAGAGAAGGGTGCTGAGGATGGAACAATCCAGCAAGAAGTGGAAAGGAAGACCAAAGACGATGTTTGTAGACACGGTGAGGGATGACATGCAAGTCAATCAATCAATCAATTTTTTTATATAGCGCCAAATCACAACAAACAGTTGCCCCAAGGCGCTTTATATTGTAAGGCAAGGCCATACAATAATTATGTAAAACCCCAACGGTCAAAACGACCCCCTGTGAGCAAGCACTTGGCTACAGTGGGAAGGAAAAACTCCCTTTTAACAGGAAGAAACCTCCAGCAGAACCAGGCCCAGGGAGGGGCCTGGTTCTGCTGGAGGTTTTTGTGATGGAGAAAAATGAGTGGTTTTTGTGATGGAGGAAAATGAAGAGAACAACGTGAGATGATTCAGAAGAAGAACATCATCATACCACTTTATTTATTTTGCACATTTCACAAACAGAGTAGTTTCCAAAGTGCTGTACAGAAACAAACAAACAAAACACAAAGGACCACACACTCACACAGTGTTAAAAGCCAAAGCATAAAAATGGGTCTTAAGACAAGACTTAAAACACTCTACAGTGGGGGCTGTTCGGATGTTAAGGGGCAAATCATTCCACAGCCGAGGGCCCACCACAGAAAAGCCCTGCCCCCCCCGTTTTCAGTCTTGTCACAGGCACCACAAGCTGGAGCTGGCCCTTGGACCTCAAAACACAGGGAGGCTGGTAAATTTGGATGAGGTCCGAGATGTAAGCCGGGGCCAGTCAATTCAAAGCTTTAAAAACAAACAATAAAATCTTAAAATCAACTCTAAAACAAACTGGAATCCAGTGCAGGGATGCTAAAATCTGAGTAATGTGCTCTCGCTTTCTACTACCATTTAAGACGCATGCAGCAGAATTTTGGACCAACTGTAAGCGGGAAAGTGCATTGTGGTCAATGGTGATAAAAAGTGCATTACAGTAGTCTAAACGAGAGACAAAAGCATGCACAACTATTTCGAAAGCATTAAAAGATAAAAAAGGTTTAACTTTAAATAAAAGACGCAAATAATAAAATCCAGATTTGACAACCACGTTCACCTGCTTGTCAAATTTAAAATCTTTGTCAATAATGATGCCCAGGTTGGTGACAGATTGTGTCGCGTGCTGTTTAAGAGGGCCCAAGTCCAAGTCCAAGGGGTCAATATTTCCAAATAAAATGACCTCTGTTTTACCCTCATTTAGACTTAAAAAGTTGTGGGCCAACCAATCCTTGACATCACTTAAACAATTAAAAAGAGGTGCCAGGGGGGCAGAAGCAAGTTTTTTGAGTGGCAGGTAAATCTGGCAGTCATATGTGTAAAAATGATACTGTAAGGCATGGTTTTTGAAAATTTGACTCAGTGGGAGAAGGTATAGGGGCGCTAAGACTGAGCCCTGTTGTACGCCACAATTTAGAGACGCAGAGGATGAGGTGAAATCCCAACATCATCAACAACAACAACCATGCCCCAGTATTAATGATTTTGTGTCAAACAAAAGATTACTTAGGCCGTATATCACTTTCATTATGAAGAAAAGCCAACATTTCGGGTATATAGGTCATTTGTCTGGGCATGATCTGTGACGCAAGTGTCTCACTGTAGAGAACCCCAACGGCTGGAGGAGGCCAAGGGGATGGCCACGTTTCACCTGAATGTGAGATAGATGCTTGTTTTCTAGACTTGAATGTGGATCGGTTGCCTCCCTGGGTGGTGGTGTCATCCAGAACCCAGTGCAGTTCCATGGTATGGTGTGTCCAGCAGCACGAGGCACTAGGGTATGTTTACAGATTTGCCCTGCCTTTCATCCGAGATGGCTGCAGCATGTGTCAACATGTATGAACTGTGCTACTGTTTCTAGCTTTTAATGGAATAATGTCAACAGACCCAAACGAACTTCCTTAATAGGATGGTTGGATCTGCCCTTAGAGTTGAACCGCAACTCATTTACATCTTATTGGGGTGTCTTCCGTTGGCAGTTTGATGGGCATTTCCAAGTTTGAGTAGAGCATCGATTACACCCAGAATATTCTGCAAAATTACACATTACAATGTCCCTGGAGTAGGTACTGGATGTGGCTGTAGACCAGAATACCTGGACTGCGTTTGCTTGGCTTGTTGCCACTGAGACAATACCTTGTATACGTGGTGCAAAAGGGATGGCTGGATAGAACAAAGTCATTATGAAAGCTACACTGTGCATCGAACCAAACTACGTGTCAGAGCTTTACTCCTTTGAATGGCCTCTTCAGTTCTCAGTAACAAATGGACCTGATCTGTAACTCATGATGAGAGCAGAAAAATGTTCTTTCAAATAGGTCACATTCACTTTAGCCGAACAGTACGCAACTGGCTGTCAGTACTGAACAGTCTAGACAGTCTAATGAACAAATCAACTCTAAAAATCTATAATTATCACACTTGGTGAATAAAGAAGAAGATTACAAAGGAGATGGTCCATATTCTGCTTCCTTTGCCACTTATCTTACACAGCTTTAGAGGCAATTTTCTGAATTTTAAGTTAATAACATGATCCTTGCTTGACGTCGATTTAGCAGACTGGCATCAGTGGAGGGTCTCTTTGTCTTTCTAATATTGGAAGCTGTTCTGGCCTGTGCTAATATAAAATATTAATAAAGCTAGACCAGAAAAATATATTGGATGTGAAGTTATAGTCTCTGTTATTTGAATTAGCTCTCACTTTAAATCATCTTCTGCAACAAGATTGATTTAACATGTACTACAATAGATCTGGTCACATTATGATATATGATGTGGACAGAGATGAGCATAGAGTTGATAAGGCCAAAAGAATAAAATGTAATTACTATTTTATATTTATGGAAGAAATGCTATCGCACAGCTTTCTTGGTTTCCTTTACTGAGATGCTGAAACCCGCGCTAATGTCATGGTCTTTTGACTGACGATGGCCAGAGAGATCCGTGAAGGATAAAGATAACTGAGAAATTCTGTTATCACTTTTATTACCGGCATCGAGTACAATATAAAACACTGACCAGGGTGTGGTGAGTTTTGGTCATGTTCAAAACACTTGTCACTCAACTTCATGAGTTGCCCGGTCGGCACTAACACGCCACACACATGCCGTCTGTGTGAGAGGCTATAAAACACCAGGTTGATCAGATCCATGATAAAATGGGGGGGGGGGGGGGGGGGGGACCAGCAGTAGAGAGAGCGGCATCAACTCAGAACATGGCGCCATTTTGGTTCCAACTGCGCTGAACTACTGTATGAACCTTTAATGTTTTCAACATTTTAAAAAATCGTTTAACCACATACAGCAACACATCCAGGTCCAGGTGCTATCAAGATAAATAGAAAAATAGTTAAGCTATCAAATTTACATAAATTTACAATTTATGATGATTTATTTAATGAATTTAAAGCCTGATTTATGCAGCTGCACAGCTATAATTCCGTGTCATACAATGACATGTGTGACAGTTTTAAAGTTCTTTGTCTCTGGATTATGCTTTATTCTGGACTAATCTGACCCTCAACAAGCTTTTCTTTCTGCAGTCATCACCTCCAAAACAAAGGTAAGCTGAACAATTTCCTCTTTTACCGACTTTGTGCTGTAAAGTTGAGGACTTTTCTGATCCATTTGTAATCAGTGTGCGCACTGCAAATACTATTATAATATGATGGCAGAGGAAGGATTGAAAGCAGCAAAGTGTCAAATCACAGCCGGTGTTGCAGACCGAACGGTCCCCCTAAAAATCAGTTCCCCCCTGATGACGCGGTTCATGACACGATTCACGGATTAACACCATGTTTCTGCTTCAAACTGCCTCCAGTCATCATCTATCTCAGCAACAGATATCTGAAGCTTTTGTACAACAATTATTACCTCTGCCAAGGAGGTCATGTTTTTGGTCGTGTCTGTTTGTTGGTTGGTTGGTTGGTTTGTTAGCAGGATTACTCAAAAAATCCCCAACGGATTTCAATGAACTTTTTTTTACCATGGTTGTATCTTGGCCTAACCTAGAAGTCATTAAATTTTGGTAATGATCTGGAACACGATCCGGATCCAGTAAATTTTTTTAAGGATTCTTTATCATTGCAGGATAGGGCCAGTTTCAACATTTTTGCATCTAACTTCATGAAGACGAGTCACAAAGGCTGAACAAAAATTAAGTTACGACACAACAATAATTTAGCATTTGTTTCTCCTCATTGAATAAACTTATTAGAAAATTAAAAAAAACTTGTGTAGTTCATGCAGTTTCTCTTTATAAATACATTTGCTGCAGATCTAAGGGCCCTGTCCCACTGACGAGAGGATTAATTGCACATGAATTGAGGACACAAAGTACGAGCGTTCGCTGTCGTCCGCAACAAAAATGGCCAAAAATGACAAATGTCCCAGTATGAATTACGGATATATTAATAATATATAGCGAATATATGATGAACAATCACGGTTGTATAATGCATGTAGTGAGGAAACTGATCCGACATGTTGAGATTATCACGGCAGTATTACGGGTGTATTATGATGCATAATACAGATGCGTGAAACGACGTAGAATAAGTCTCTTTGCCAAAGGGTATTCCATGTGACGTCAGTGACCCTATGGCTTTGGTAGAGGATTGCGCTCTCTGAGTGCTTCTAGTTTCCATATAGATTCAGCATTATTTCATCATAAAAGGCAAAAAAAGCGTTGCGGCTAAACGAGCTGCTAGCTGATGCGTTCACTGCGCGTCGGACATTTCAAAGCGACATGGAATTTTGCAGAGTTTCTGCTTAAAATTGACTTCGACTGATTTAAGAGGTTTTATCTTTATCATGTGATGGTTAATAATCCCATTAATCCATTTGATTACTTTGGGTGAAGAGAAAAGAGTTGCTTTTTCTTCATCTTTTTATTTAGTGTGTATGTGTGTGTGTGTGTGTGGGGGGGGGGGGGGGGGGGTTTGGGTGGATGTCATCTTATTTACAGGCATCATCGCCCCCCCCCCCCCCATACTCCCAGTAAATGTAACACCACTGTGTAATCTGCACAGGCTATGGAGGAGGACTATCGGTCGGCCTCGAAGAGATTCTGGCAAACCGTCCGACGCCTCAGGAGGCGGAAGCAGCTCTCCACCAGCACTGTTTACGGTGCGGGTGGGGAGCTGTTGACCCTGACTGGGGATGTTGTTGGGCGGTGGAAGGAGTACTTCGAGGATCTCCTCAATCCCATCGTCACGTCAACCGAAGAGGAAGCAGAGACTGGGGACTCGGAGGCGGACTCATCCATTACCCAGGCCGAAGTCACCGAGGTGGTTAGAAAGCTCCTCAGTGGCAAGGTTCCTGGGGTGGATGAAATCCGTCCTGAGTACCTTAAGTCTCTGGATGTTGTGGGGCTGTCTTGGCTGACACGCCTCTGTAACATTGCGTGGCGATCGGGGACAGTGCCACTGGATTGGCAGACCGGGGTGGTGGTCCCTCTGTTTAAGAAGGGGGACCGGAGGGTGTGTTCCAACTATAGGGGGATCACACTCCTCAGCCTCCCCGGTAAGGTCTATTCCAGAGTACTGGAGAGGAGAATTCGACCGATGGTTGAACCTTGGATTCAGGAGGAGCAGTGTGGTTTTTGTCCTGGTCGCGGCACACTGGACCAGCTCTACACGCTCCATCGGGTGCTCGAGGGTTCATGGGAGTTTGCCCAACCAGTCCACATGTGTTTTGTGGATCTGGAGAAGGCATTCGACTGTGTCCCTCGGCGCACCCTGTGGGGAGTGCTCCGGGAGTACGGGGTCCGGGGTCCTTTGCTAAGGGCTATCCGGTCCCTGTACGACCGCAGCAGGAGCTTGGTTCGCATTGCCGGTAGTAAGTCAAACCTGGTTCCAGTGCATGTTGGCCTCCGCCAGGGCTGCCCTTTGTCACCGGTTCTGTTCATTATTTTTATGGACAGAATTTCTAGGCGCAGCCAGGGTGTAGAGGGGGTCTGGTTTGGGAACCACAGAATCTCGTCTCTGCTGTTTGCGGATGATGTGGTTCTGTTGGCTTCGTCAAATCAGGACCTTCAGCATGCACTGGGGCGGTTTGCAACCGAGTGTGAAGCGTCCGGGATGAAAATCAACACCTCCAAATCCGAGGCCATGGTTCTCGACCGGAAAAAGGTGCTTTGCCCTCTTCAGGTCGGTGGAGTGTCCTTGCTTCAAGTGGAGGAGTTTAAGTATCTCGGGGTCTTGTTCACGAGTGAGGGACGGATGAAGCGTGAGATCGATAGACGGATCGGTCCAGCATCTGCAGTGATGCGGTCGCTGTATCGGACCGTCGTGGTGAAGAGAGAGCTGAGTAGGGGGGCAAAGCTCTCGATTTACCGATCGAGCTACGTGCCGATCCTCACCTATGGTCATGAAATTTGGCTCATGACCGAAAGAACGAGATCACGAGTACAAGCGGCCGAGATGAGTTTTCTCCACAGGGTGGCTGGGCGCTCCCTTAGAGATAGGGTGAGGAGCTTGGTCACTCGGGAGGAGCTCGGATTCGAGCTGCTGCTCCTCCACGTCGAAAGGAGTCAGTTGAGGTGGCTCGGGCATCTTTTCCGGATGCCCCCTGGACGCCTCGCTGGAGAGGTGTTCCGGGCACGTCCCACTGGGAGGAGGCCCCGGGGAAGACCCAGGACACGCTGGAGGGACTACATCTCTCGGCTGGCTTAGGAACGCCTTGGGGTTCCCCCGGAGGAGCTGGAGGAGGTGTGTGTGGATCGGGAGGTCTGGGCGGCTTTGCTTGAGATGCTGCCCCCCTCGACCCGACTCTGGATAAAGTGGAAGAAAATGGATGGATGGATGGATGTGTGATCTGCTTGTTTTGAAGTTGGTGCTACACTTGCATCCTAATCATATGTCAGACTCAACTTTCTCCACAGTTCTCACATCTGATCGTTACGCTAGAATAAAGCAATAATGTTAAGTGTTGGTGCGACTCTCCCAAAAGCAGGAGCTGTGAGAGCTATAATGCTTACACGCTATCATCCCTGGTTAAAAACAAGAGGATTTATCAGCAATGTCTGGGGCTAGAGGGACCAAATTACAGCCCCGGTGTCTGGATGGAGGCGAAGAAGGAAATAGATGGGTCTAGATCTAATGGTGATGGCCCCTGGGTGGTTCTCCTACGAGGGAGAAAGAAGAGATTAGAGTGGAGGTGTGAGCTTGCAGTAAGATTACATTTTCTCTCTTTTAATGGATAAGTGCTTCTCTTTTTTCCTATTTCACTCCCACAATTCTGCTTGTGTTTCGCAGCGTTCCATCTCTCTCCCCCTCTCTGTCGAAACGTGGACGCCAAGTGCGTACATACACTCAAACACACACACGCGCACATCTCTCCCTCCGTCCTCCCTCACTTGATCCTTACACCTACGTGCTACAGATGGTTTCATTTTATAAGAGATAAAACCACATTTGGTGGAACTGATTAAACAGAGGGAACAACATCCCCATCTGCCATTTATTCCAATCTGAAATTGCTTGGGCAGATGCTGACATCTTTGGAGATGATTGATTCACCCCGTCTGGCCAGAGAGGAGTGGTGAGGAGGGTGAAGCTGGATCCTCCCCTGGGCTGCAGCTTCCTGCTTGCCCTGCCGTGGCTTCACCACAGTGTCACTTCTCCAGCGATGGCGCTCCCCTCCTCGCCCCCCCCCACGCCCAATCACCCGCATCTCCAGCAAGCTGCTGCAATCAGCTCTGCTCTTGATTGGACTTGGGCAGGTGAGTGCAATACACTTTAATCACGGGGACAATGCACGCCAGATCGTTCCCTCAGTGTCTCTGTGTGTTACATTGACAGCGTCGGGCTTCCACAGATGTGTGCTGGTAAATATATTTGCCCTCCGTTGATCAGTAAGTGCGCTGAAGAGTCGTACCGTGCAAAATTAGGCTTTATCACAGACTGTAATGGACAAACCCTCCACGATGTCAACCATAGTTTTTCGAAAGAACAGATCTGAAGAGTCACAGACTGCTCCTTCCCAAGTGCAGGACCAACAGACTGATAAACTCCTTTGTCCCTCAGGCCATCAGACTGTACTTTACGTCGACGCTACCTGGCTATACCCACCCGCTGTGCATAAACAAATGACGTCATAGCGCGCAGCCCAAGAACTGTCCACAGAGGGGAAAAAAAAAACTCTCCGCAGAGGAAAAGATGAAATGGTGAGAAGTGTGTTTTGGTCCCAATATGGATATTCCGGATGATTTTCTCATGGCTAGTACGACTGTTCGTTGTCGTACTAAAGCAGCCAGCTTGATGAGGACGCACTGCCGAATTTGGAGAACAGCGCGTCAGCCGACACTACAAAGGTTAAGTGAGCCAACTTTTTATGTACGCGTTACGTGTTGTGTATCTCAGTAAAAAGTGATAATAATGCAAATAACATGCTGTTGTCGTGCGGTATGCATTTTCTGAGTCCCTCCGTTCACGCCCAGTCGCCCAAAATGACAGATATTCGCCCTGAACGGAGGGACTCAGAAAATGCATACCGCCCTCCAAAAGCATGTTACTGTATTAGTATGTCTGGTATTTACACTCAACAAAAATATAAACGCAACACTTTTGGTTTTGCTCCCATTTTGTATGAGATGAACTCAAAGATCTAAAACTTTTTCCACATACACAATATCACCATTTCCCTCAAATATTGTTCACAAACCAGTCTAAATCTGTGATAGTGAGCACTTCTCCTTTGCTGAGATAATCCATCCCACCTCACAGGTGTGCCATATCAAGATGCTGATTAGACACCATGATTAGTGCACAGGTGTGCCTTAGACTGCCCACAATAAAAGGCCACTCTGAAAGGTGCAGTTTTATCACACAGCACAATGCCACAGATGTCACAAGATTTGAGGGAGCGTGCAATTGGCATGCTGACAGCAGGAATGTCAACCAGAGCTGTTGCTCGTGTATTGAATGTTCATTTCTCTACCATAAGCCGTCTCCAAAGGCGTTTCAGAGAATTTGGCAGTACATCCAACCAGCCTCACAACCGCAGACCACGTGTAACCACACCAGCCCAGGACCTCCACATCCAGCATGTTCACCTCCAAGATCGTCTGAGACCAGCCACTCAGACAGCTGCTGAAACAATCGGTTTGCATAACCAAAGAATTTCTGCACAAACTGTCAGAAACCGTCTCAGGGAAGCTCATCTGCATGCTCGTCATCCTCATCGGGGTCTCGACCTGACTCCAGTTCGTCGTCGTAACCGACTTGAGTGGGCAAATGCTCATATTCGCTGGCGTTTGGCACGTTGGAGAGGTGTTCTCTTCACGGATGAATCCCGGTTCACACGGTTCAGGGCAGATGGCAGACAGCGTGTGTGGCGTCGTGTGGGTGAGCGGTTTTCTGATGTCAATGTTGTGGATCGAGTGGCCCATGGTGGCGGTGGGGTTATGGTATGGGCAGGCGTCTGTTATGGACGAAGAACACAGGTGCATTTTATTGATGGCATTTTGAATGCACAGAGATACCGTGATGAGATCCTGAGGCCCATTGTTGTGCCATACATCCAAGAACATCACCTCATGTTGCAGCAGGATAATGCACGGCCCCATGTTGCAAGGATCTGTACACAATTCTTGGAAGCTGAAAATGTCCCAGTTCTTGCATGGCCGGCATACTCACCGGACATGTCACCCATTGAGCATGTTTGGGATGCTCTGGACCGGCGTATACGACAGCGTGTACCAGTTCCTGCCAATATTCAGCAACTTCGCACAGCCATTGAAGAGGAGTGGACCAACATTCCACAGACCACAATTGACAACCTGATCAACTCTATGCGAAGGAGATGTGTTGCACTGCATGAGGCAAATGGTGGTCACACCAGATACTGACTGGTATCCCTCCCCAATAAAACAAAACTGCACCTTTCAGAGTGGCCTTTTATTGTGGGCAGTCTAAGGCACACCTGTGCACTAATCATGGTGTCTAATCAGCATCTTGGTATGGCACACCTGTGAGGTGGGATGGATTATCTCAGCAAAGGAGAAGTGCTCACTATCACAGATTTCGACTGGTTTGTGAACAATATTTGAGGGAAATGGTGATATTGTGTATGTAGAAAAAGTTTTAGATCTTTGAGTTCATCTCATACAAAATGGGAGCAAAACCAAAAGTGTTGCGTTTATATTTTTGTTTAGTGTACATTGGACCATATTATCTCAGCACACACGCCCTCAGTTATTCATACGTTTATGGCTTAAAATAGCTTAAAACCTCACCCTGCATCCCACAATCAAGTTGTATATCTCTTTTTTTCAACCTGTATTTTCAGAATATATATGCCATAGTAGTGTTTTATAAGTGTAATAAAGGTTTACAATCAGAAATAAGAAACGAAAAAATAAAGCGAAAAATAATTTTCACACATATTTATTCAAAACACACAGCAAACTATAATAAACAACTATTTTGACACTTTATAAAGGTAAGTTGGGGTCTTTTACAAAGAATGTACAAAAATAAACATTCTAACATAAACTCAAATGCACATTTGAACAATATATACACAATGTTCTCTGCGTTTTGTCTTTATGCCACATCTCAAAGCAATTTCTGTCTGCTATTACACAAAGCTTACAACACAAACTTTTTGCCTAAATGGAGTTTGACTCTCTCTTGGAATGTGTTTCAGCATGTAAACAACCTCTCTTCACAGTTTGAGGCCCTGTTAAGACTCCCCCCCCCCACTTCATTCAAATGCATAATTGGCACTTTACGAGTGAGAGCGAGAGAGGCTTATTCAACAATATTCCCTGGCCAACTAAGTGAATTATTTCACTCAGTGACAATCTTTGTGTGACCACGTGACGTTGTAAGAGACCCTCTTATGCTGATCTCCTTCATTCATATGCGCAACGCTGTGCTTTTACGCATGGAGCCAGCAGCCAGGGGCTATTCAGACAGCATTCACATGCCACAGAGTAACACATTACACCTAGAAATGATCTTTGGGACACCATGTGAGACTGTTCTGCCATATGATTGGATATTGGAAAATCATGTGATGGTAAACCATTTCCGATTGGACACACACATTGCGCACGTCATCACACAGCTTCTATGAAGAGTACAAAGATGGTGGATGGCTTTGCCGAAGGTCTGTGGAGTTAACTTTTCAGCAAAAAAAAGTATGTTTCTATCTCATATCATTAAAAAGTTATTTATAATTTAGTAAAACGTGTACCTAGCCATCGTATACAACGGCGTCGGCCCCAGAGGGTTAAACTGATGAGTCATGCCATAAACGGGAAACTAGCTATAAAGACCAAAAATATTATTTGGACCAGGCTGAAAACACACTTATTACTGCTGTTAAGGCAGACATTTTAACATGAGGTTCTATGGTGACTGACTTAATCTTGAAGCCAACCTCATGTGGCCTTTCAGGTTTTGGCATTCTGCGTTGCCTTTGCACCGGAGGTTATTATTTTTTTTTAGTTCGACTGGTCTGAGCATCCACCTTCCATGTCAGAAATCCCAAGAGGAGTGAGTGGGAGGAGTCAACAATCACAATGCAGATAAGAGAGAGTACAGCCGCGACACTTGGACTTTATAATCATTTTCGACAACACAAAAACTTAGTCAATTCATGTAGAAACTATACTACAACAAATAATTAATGAGACTTGAAATAGCTCATTTTACGCTTTGGTGACATACAGTACACCCACTTGGCCACTTCATTAGGTTCAAACTAAGCTGTAAATTGCCATGCACCCACTTACCACGTTGAACTTGTTAATACTTATGTATCTTGTGTTATGTGATTGCAAGTCGCAAGATTTCTCTGCATCTACACAGTTAAGAAGAAGTTGGCAGGTTGACATTAGAAAGTCTGCTTCGATAGAATCTTAATATGGCTAATATCAAACTCAATTTGTTTTCTGGTGTGCATAATTAATTTTATGGTTATATCTTATTTTAATTCTACCTGCTGACCTGTTTTATTTGTACTTTATTTTAATATTAATTGCTCTAATGGATGTAGGATGTTGTTTCATTGTTGTTCTAATGTTCTGTCATGTTGAGCTCTTTATTATTGTAGCATTTTAGTTGGAAAAATTAACAAATTATTATATTATATTACAAGCAGAATGTGATAGAAAGATTATTTAACAATCTGTGAACATGGTGAGGCTTTTGGTGCCAGACAGGCTGGTTTTCGTATTTCAGAAACTGCCGATCTACTGCGATTTCCACACACAATCATCTCTCGGGTTGACAAGAAGAAGTCTGATAAAGAGGTAACAATAAGTGAGCGGCCGTTTTCTTTGGCAAAATGTGATAGCAGAGGTCAGAAAAGAATGACTGATGAAATGGTCAAGCATCTCAAGGGACGACTTGTTACAACAAAGGTATGTAGAAAAGTATCTCTGAATGCACATGTCAAAAGCTGAAGCAGGAACTGAGGCTGCACTGGGCACAAGCCCAACAAAATTGGATAATGGATGATTAAATATTGCAGCAACAATTGAGACTCATCAGACCAGGCAACATTTTTCCAACGGGCAGAGTCAGAATTTGGCATAAACAAAATGGAAAAAATGGCTCTATTCTGCTTTCTATCAACTACTCATCAGTGCTGGGCAAAGCAACCCTAAAAGTTACCATACATTACCGCTAATCCGCTGGGGAGTTAACTGTGACAACACTAAACCAATAAAGAGCTAAAACATTTTTTTATTGTGTGAATTTAGCTTTGACTTGGCTCTAAAACCCTGAAAAACAGCCCTAAACAGCTGAAATTGGAATATATTTAAGCGTAAAAATGGCGTTTACTGAAAAGTATAAGCATGCCAATACTAATGTTTTAAAAACATTTTTAACCACTTAACTTTATTCAGAACAAAATGTTAGCTTACTTAAAGGTTAGCGGAACTAAATTTAGTATAATTGGTCTGCTAATGGTTTCCAAAGTTAGCTGAACAGCTAATTAGCTGTTGGCTTATTAGCTGAACCGCTCTAATTCAAACTGCTGGCAGTGTCATGCTGTTGCAAGTGTGTGTTGTTATCGTGCCAATATGGACATATAACACTGATAGATAACACTGTATTTTAAGAGAAATTTTAATTGGTTTAAAAAGTCGCATTCTGTTATAATCTGATCTGTTTTATGTTTGAGTGACGTGTGTGACAGCTAATCAGAGTAGCGTTGCACTGTGATGTCAGTCACTAGTTTCTTCAAAACCGCTTTGTTTCATGTGTTTATATAGATGTTTGTCATTATTTAAAAGCTAGCAAGAATAAGCACTTCTAAAACTGAAAGCACTGTTTTTGGAACATATTAACACATCTGAACTTATTTATAAGACATTTTACGGAGGTTAGCATGGTGATGTCACTTCCTAGTTTAGCCACTTGCTAAACGCTTCGTTTCTGGTAACATTATGTAAAAGCTAGCGAGAAATAAACACTTCTAAAACTGAAAACGCTGTTCTTGTAACCTGATAACACCTCTGGTGTCATTTACAACACATTTAGTGGATGTTAGCTTTTGCTAATTCAAAGCTAACTTTCTATGGAGTTACATTTGTCTCATTATTAATACATACAAATGCACAGACGGTGATCTGCAAATATTCCTTGATTTGCACAACATGAACAAATGCCGATTTGATTTGAATATGTACAAATTGCACGTAAGACAACAGGATCTTAATAATTAAACAACTGCAAATTAGAAAGAACACAATGTTCATATGACCAAGTGTGTTTTAGCATTGCGTTATATTTCTATTCGGGATGAGTTTAAAACCACCTGATGCCTTGTCACATTTTATCATCTAATCAAAGAGGTTTTTGTGCTGTCATTAGTCAGTAATACGTTAACTCTGCTAGAGTACCAATGGCTCTTTGAGGATTACACATTCACCTCAGCCTTCATCTAATCAAAATTTATATTGCACGCCTGTGGAGTTACACTGCCCTTCACTAAATCCACGCTGCATCATCACTTGTAAACACTCAAGCATTTTAAGATGGAAGCACCTTCCAGCAAAAGTGCCATAGACGCCGGTGCTGTGTGTGTTGGAGTGTGCGGACAAATGCGCCTAGCCTCATAAAAACTGCTGAGCTGGGCTCTTCAATGCAATCAGGCGCCGGTCTCAGCTCATATACTTGTTTGATGATAACTCAAAGATGGAGGGAGAGTGATGGAGCTCACCCAGGGGCCGTGGCGATAATTTAGTTCGGGGAGTGGGTGTGAATCATGGTGACAGTGCAAGAGGGCAGGGCGGGGGATGGATGAATCATGAAGATGGAGGCGAGAAGGGGTGGAGAAATTAAAAAAAATGATGATGTGGATCAGTCAGACGGCGCCGCCACGGCCTCGACTGGATCTGAAAAAGGCAAATCATTCTTTCCCGTTTCTCTGTCTTTTCCAAGCATTTCTCTCTCACTGTGATTCATAGCAGGCTTATTCCTCTCCCTTTGTCATCAGCCATGTCATTCCACATCAGAGACTTCATACCTCCCTTCTTCCTGTCTCCCCTATAAGCCCCTTGAAATAAAAACCACCCCTCCACTGCCCCACCCCAGACCTGTGGGTACTTGTGATGGGATTCGCAGGAAATTGTCACAGAATAACATAAAAGGAGGAAAAACGAATTGTTTCAGCTACCTGGCGACTGCGCGAGCGCCACCGTGTACTTGAACGTAGCCCGGCCGACTTCTCAGCAGCGCAATAATCCATTAGCAGCCACATCCGTGCCTTTACCAGAGTTTCATCTCCCCGAGGCTTTGACTTTGGACAGGCAAAGGTTAGAGAAAAAACCTGAAAACAGCCTTATCTTGCGACACGCAAATGTTTGTTAAGGTTCCCCATTAAGTCCCCCCGTGAATTTGCATATTAATTGCATTTCGGCTCTACTTGCCTCCTTTAAGGCTGCTGTTTATAGGTGCTTTATTTCTTTGAGACGACACAGATGTCCGCAGGGAGCTCACCTGCAATGGAGGACAAGAATTAAATTCTGCAGGAAATTGCTTTAACTTGAGCGTAATCGAATTTGCACCCACACACACCTTGACTTGCAGACCTGCGGGGCGCACGAGTACAAGGATACACGTGTGCAATACATAAGGAATACACACCCCACACACACATCACAAAGTCATCAAACAGAGAAAGAAAGCCTTCTAAAACAAACTTACAAAAACCAACACTCCTACAATATGGTAATTCCGAACTCTCCGGCTTCCCACGTCTTACTACTTTTCCCTGTTCCCTTCTTTGCATTGTCTTCTCTTCTGTGTGTGGATTGTGTTTACCGTGCAGACATCAAAGCGTGGTTTGGCAGCTTTCTCCAAAAATGTTTGAAAAGATGTGAAAGTTTTAATGACTGGATTGAGCCGGGGATAAAGGAACAGCTGGAGATTGTGTAAAATAGTGGCTATTCTTGTATAGGAGAGGTACACTCAATCTGTCTCATCCGAGAAGCGGCGTTAAGAATACCAGGTGACTGAGCATTCTCTCGTCCCTATCGCCAAAACAATGTGACCATATGGGTCTTATTTGAATATGATGTACTGAACGGCACACTGTACGTGTCATATCCCATTATGCATCAAAGGCCCATTTAATTTTTTTCCAACATAATAGTTTTATTTCACTGATTATGACTCGCATGGATTTTTTTCCCCTCGTGTAGTGAATAGAAAATAACAGTGTTTTAAATCATTTGGTTATTAGGGCCTGAGTAGGCAACGTCCTACGAGGACCCTATTGTAATTGCGCTGTTTATTATTATTATTATTATTTATTATTATTATTATTATTATTATTAATTATTATTATTGTTATTATTATTCTCACTTTTGAAATCGAAATTTCGGCCGAGGACCCTATTGTAATTGCGCTGTTTATTATTATTATTATTATTATTATTATTATTATTATTATTATTATTATTATTATTCTCACTTTTGAAATCGAAATTTCGGCCTCTTCCCATGCTCAAAAACTCACCAAACTTTCCAAAGTCGTCTGGCCGGATCCGAAATTCGATATTTTGGGGGCGTCACACATGGTCGCAGCGAAATCACGAAATAGCGCCCCCTACAAATTTTCAACAACCCCTCCGCACTGGGCTTTTTTCGTCGTAGCCTCACGAAATTCGGAACACATATTTACCATGCCAGGACGCACGAAAAAGTCTCTTACTGTCATGGTGAAATATCAACAGGAAGTCAGCCATTTTGAATTTAATTTTCGATTTTGAGCAAATTTTTGCCATTTTTTGCCATTTCCACTACTTACATTTGAACGAACTCGTCCTAGGGATTTCATCCGATCGTCTTCAAATTTGGCCAAAATCATCACAACACAATGGTGATCAAAAGTTATCAAAAGATTCTAATTAAGTCAAAAGGCGTGGCTGCTAGGGGTCATCAAACTTTGGCGAGCTTTTCGGAGCACGCCATTTCACTTCGAACGGCTGTCACACCCACATACTTCATCGTAGATCCTTTAAACTTGCTGGACATGATGAGGGCTCCGCCCTGAATGTCTACATATCTTAAGTTCCCACATGCACCATAGTGCCCCCCGGTGGTGACGGGAAATGTCCTATTTTTACTTTAACAGGTCCTGATGTCACATACTTAACCCAATCAACTTCATTCCACTTCTAAAACATGCAGAACAAGTTGGTGAATGTAGGTGATGAACGCTGTGATGTTACGAGTAACGGCGTCCGTGTGGCGGCGTGCCGAATATTGCCCATTCGCCATGAAATTACGGTCTTCCTTTTGACGGTTTTAATTTTGTCACATCATCATGAAAATTGACACACAGGTCGAGCACGACAACCTCTTACAATTCATAGGGGCGTCGCCCATGGGATGGAGTAGGGAGATGAAAATTGGTACACGTGTGACTTGCATAGACGTACAAAAAAGTCTCTTGCGCCACGAGTCTACTCCAAACAGGAAGTCGGCCATTTTGAATTTTCTTGTCATTTTGGCGTGATTTCCACATGTTGTATTTGAACAAACTCCTCCTCGGGATTTTGTCCAATGCACTTCAAATTTCTTTGACAGCATCCACAGATGATACTGACCAAAAGTTATCGAAAGCTTTTCTCTATGTTGAAGGGTGTGGCCGCTATGGTGCTGCCATTTTGACCCTTTGCCATGGAACATCAGGTCATGATAACTCCTTCATGCTTTGCCTGATTGACTTGAAACTTCACATGTATGATGACAGTTGGCCCCTGAACACACCCAGCCCCTCTGTTTGTACACTGAGCGCCCCCTACTGGATGAACAATCAACATGTCATAACTCTTTGATGCATTGTGTGATTTGTTTAAAATTTTAACTGTGCGATGAGTGGTTGCCCCTGCATGCACATGCTCACATGTGGTCACAAGGGCACCCACTGGCCTGGGTAGGCAGTTGCGCGGAACGAGGGCCCGTATATGACTGCTTGCAGTCCAAGTTATTTTAAATATTATCCATTTCCAGTATCAAATTTTCAGGGTTAGGGTTTTCGAGGGATATGACTAAATTCCTCCACGGAGACTTGGTTTTATGGTAACTGTCCTTTTTTTCATCTGAAAATCTAATCATCTGCACTCAGCCCATCAGAGTAACTCAGTTCCGGGGCATTGATTTTCTTTGTGTTGCAGATTGATCTGTGGTCTGTTTGAGCTCAATATATCACAGCCTCCCTGCAAAAAGGCCAAAGGACATTTGAGCATGTGCATGATGTAGAACAGATGAAAGGCGTCATATATATATATATATATATATATATATATATATATATATATATATATATATATATATATATATATATATATATATTTTTTTTTTTTTTTTTTTTTTTTTTTCAGCATCCTAGCATAAGTCACTGGCTGTCTTAAAAAATCTAAAGCATCTAGGCAGCACGGTGGCTTAATGGTTAGCACTGCAGCCTCACAGCAAGAAGGTCATGGATTCGATTCCCACCTGTGGCCTTTCTGTGTGGAGTTTGCACCTTCTCCCCGTGTTTGCGAGGGTTTCCTCCAGGTGCTCTGGTTTCCTCTCACATTTCAAAGATATGCAGGCCAGGTAAATTGGAAACTTTATAATTGTACTTGCAAAAGAGGTCTCGATGTCAATGGTTCTAACCTGGTTAAATAAAGGTTAAATTAACCTAATACAAAATACAGCCAGATGATGAGTCCTTAAATAAATACTGAAAAAAGCAAATTTGAATATTATATTAAATATATAAAACATAGAACCACAACAGTGTACAATTAAGTACATCGATAATAATAATATTTTTAGAATTGTAGAGGTACTTCACTTTTGTGAACCATGTTGGACCATGGGAGGTATATTTAAATTTTCAGTTTGTTTGGGAAGGTGTGAACATGCATTTGTACTGTGGTGTGTACCAAACAAGCAAACCGTGGTCCAGGATTTAAACATTTTTGCCTATTAAGCAGCTCTTACATTTGACGGAGTACTGTGCAGAGTCCCCCCTAAGCATTGTGTCGATACCGTCTGTGCACACCTTGGCACACTGCTTAGTGTAGATCAGCATAATAAAGGAAAGGTGGGTTAAACTCGTGCTGGGTTTGAAAGTGTTCAAATTATTCAGGAGCTCAGCTGGACTCCCAGACCCCTTGCGCTCGGCTCAAGGGTGCCCAGGGCATGCTTGACAGGCCTCGACAACTAATTTTCACACGTATGGAAAGAATTACTCAGAGATACCAAGAGTTTCAGACAGAGTGCAAATTCACCTGGAGTTACTGTATTTTCTGGACTATAAATCACATTTTTTTAAACTAGCTTGGGAGGCCTTACAATTTATACTCCGGTGCGACTTATGTGTCAAAAAGTCACACACTCATTATTAATAATGATAATTAGAATAACTATTCATATTGGACTTTCACCAGAATCAAAGCATGAAACAAAATAAACACAAATAATTCAAGAATAAATGCAATACTAAATAAAAAATGCACTAAATAAGTAATTAATAAATAATAATAATGATAATCTAGATTAAAACAATTGGACTTTCACAGGAATCAAAGCACTAAACAAAATAAACCCAATTAATTCAAGAATAAATGCCAATACTAAATAAAAAAATGCACTAAATAACTAATCAATAATAATAATAATGACAATCTAGATTAAAACAATCGGACTTTCACAGGAATCAAAACACTAAACAAAATAAACCCAATTAATTCAAGAATAAATGCCAATACGAAATAAAAAAATGCACTAAATAATTAATCAATAATAATAATAATAATAATAATAATAATAATATAATAATAATAATAATAATATTCTAGATTAAAATAATCCGCAAAACAAATCCCACATTAAAAAACAATAATACAGAAAAAAATGTACAACTTATGTTTTTTCAAACTTCTTAGTTTAAGATGTTTTAAGTCGGGACGTGTTTTGAGTGGCAGGTCGTTCGCTCAGAAGCTGCTACCGACAGCTACTACTTGCTAATGGTGTATGCTAACGGCGTTGGATCAAGTTACCAATAGCTGCTAAAAATGCTGTTATGCCCAGTTAATCCACAATTACCGAGAAAATAAGCGGGTCATAATTTTTAATGCCCACATCAAAGCAAACTGTTATGAGAACCACTGCTTCTCCAACACACTGTGTAGAGATGTTTAATTTAATTTAATTTATTTCATTTATGTAGTACCAAATCACAACAAAGCTGCCTCAAGGCACTTCACACAAGTAAGGTCTATCCTTACCAACCCCTAGAGCAAACACACAGGTGACAATGATAATGAAAAAACTCCCTCTGATGACATTGAGGAAGAAACCTCAAGCAGACCAGACTCAAAGTGGTGACCCTCTACTTGGCCCATGCTACTGACACATTTGACAATACAAATATACAGGACCTTTTAGGAGTCCAGCAGAATACAGACCAGCTCACTGGGTGTGTTTCACAAAGCATTCGCTGTCCATATATGGGATTCCGTTACATATGTTACAGACATCCAAAACAAAATGTTTCTGACCTGAATGTTCCTTAAAGCAGAGCACTTTCCACACGCACTGTTGTAGAGCTGCAGTGATTTTTAGATATTTAACATAAAACCACATCCAACATGGAACTGCAAAGAGGTTTTGCACATTACCTCCCTTTGAATGTCACAAAATTATGATACTGTCTGCACATTTTAGTACATTATTTCCCACATCCTATTTGTAAATGAACTATATATCCTGTAAAATGCTAACGAGCTTTGCTTTGATGATGCCGGACCTCCATTTAGGAGGTCCACTCCCTCTAAAATGATTATTAATAAGTTGCTGTTCCAGTGCCCATAACGTCTCTGCCCTTTCCATTCCATTGTGGATAACACGTGAGCAGCAGCCTTGGAGAAATCTGAGGCTCATTACAGTGCTCACTGCAGCGGACCACTCCCTAGATCTCTGTATAACTGCATGCCCTCACAACTCACAACTCCCCTAGGCAGATGCATGTGCATGTATGTGCACATTAAACCCTCAGTGCCTCCATTAGGCCATTTTCTGCATCACTCTTAACGTGGCTGACTTTTCTGTGCCATTTGCACAAACCCCCATCAGCACCAGTCTGAGAGAGAGAGAGAGAGAGATCCGCGTGTCTCCGTTGTGGAGGGCCTATCGACGGGGAAAGACAAAAGAAATGTACAGAGGTCTTGCGGTGCAGCGCATGCTTGCGCGTGTGCACATGTTGAACAGTGCTTTGCGTAGGTTTCTATGTGATGTGTTGGTATAATGTGTGCTGAGGGCTTCGGTAGGCACACGATGGGACACATAGGGCTGCTCTCCCGCAGATGCAATTAGGCTAAATGGGATTATGCCTATCACATTTCAGACAGGCCGGCCCCTCAGCCACCTGGGGGAGAGGGTGATGGGTGGAGAAGCAGGGAACGGAAAGAAGGATAGAGAAAGGGGAAAGGAGGAGGAGTGTTGGGGATGGAAAGGATGCAGAGAGGAGAATGTGGTCTCTTGGAGACAGCATCCCGTGTAATTGCAATGCGGGTTGCAGCAGAGCAAACTGACGCGATGCTGAACGTGAGAGGACGTCTGGTTCTCCCCTACAGCTTAGGAAATGTTTGCAACACCAAAAATAAAAATGAACTGAACAAATATATAAAGACATTTTCGCCACTGCGTTAGAACAGCATTGTATGTTGTCTTTGGTGTATAGTTATCGCTACCCCCATCTGGATTATGGCTAAATGCCAGCATTAATAAAAAGAGAGAAGAAGCTGACATTTGCACACCAAGCGATTGTGCTCATAGATTCTCCTAGCGGAGGTGCTACTCTGTTGATAGATGTGTGCCTAGGGTAAGGGAGAACTGATGGCAGCACACACATAAGCCATTTTTAGATTGAGCAGTGCAAAGTGTACCCAAACAAAATTAATGGGGCTGAAACCTTGGTACCAATATAATTCCAGGCATGAATGTGGGGGAATATGTTGCAAATGTTTATAATTACAGGTAAGATCCATCCATCCATTTTGTAGACCTATTTACTCCAATTAAGGGTCATGTTGGGGGGGAGCTGGAGCCTATCCTTGCAGTCAGCTGTGTGAGGCGGGGGTACACTCTGGACAAGATGCCAGCCTATCCCAGGGCACAGGTCAGATCCCCAAACTAATGTTTTTACCTCTTTTAATTACACTCACTCACTCGCTTATCTTCAACCGCTTGTCCGGGATCAGGTTGCGGGGGCAACAGCTCCACCCGGGAACCCAAAACTTTCTTTTCATGGGCCACATTGACCACCACTGACTGGGGAATCGTGAGGTGTTCTCAGGACAGTTTGGAGATATAATCTCTCCACTTAGACCTGGGTCTTCCCTGGGGTCTCCTCCCTGATGGACGTGCCTGGAACACTTCCCTAGGGAGGCACCCAAGGGTCATCCTTACCAGATGCCCAAACCACCTCAGCTAGCCCAACAGGTGACTGAACTTCTCACCTTATCTCTACACCAACCAACCTCCTAAGGAAGCCCATTTCGGCTGCTTGTACCCGCGATCTAGTTCTTTTGGTCATGACCCAACCCTCACGAAGATTGACCAGCTTCAGTTTCATCATAACAGAACGGTAGAGCAAAAGTAATACCGCCCCTACTATGCCAAGTCTCCAGCCAATCTCACGCTCCATTGTCCCCTCACTCGTGAAAAAGACCCCGAGGTACTTGAACTCCTTCACTTGGGGCAAGACCTCATTCCCTACCCAGAGTAGGCAATCCATCGGTTTCCTGCTGAGAACCATGGCCTCAGATTTATGCCGCGTTCACACCGGACACCACGTGACGCCACAAATTTGCATCCCTCGCCTGGGGATGGATGCAACAGCATCACCTGGTGTGTCGCTCTGCTTTCGCTGCAAAAATTCACCCCAACACGTCATCAAATAGGAGGAGCTTCCATTACGCTTGCCGTCAAGTCAGCATGGCGGACCTTGATCACACGGAGCAAGTTGCTGTGCTCTATTTGTTGTGGAAAGCTGACAAACGTCGCCAGCGGCACCATCCCTGGGTTCACAACATCCTCATGAGATGTTCCCATTTTGGGGAGTTTCATCATTTGCTGCAGGAGCTGCATCTGGATGACGACCGCTTTCAGTGGTACTTCCGCCTCTCCAGGACCCAGTTTGAGGACCTCCTGTCCCGTTCACATGCGCACATGTGAACAATTAAAAAAAAAAAAAAACTGGCTGCTGCTGCAGTTCCTCGCTCTCCCCTCTAACTCTGTCATAATTGTGTTATAAAGCAGTCACCATTTGTTTTATTATACACCTGTGTAGTTAATAAAATTATCTTCACGGACGATTCGTTCGTGTGGGCACATGTGAACAAAGAAAAAAAACTGGCTGCTGCTGTGGTGCTGCTGCTCGCTCTCCTCTCAACTCTGTCATAATTGTGAAATAAAGGACAAAAGGGACATAAGTCCTGCTCACAGGCTGGCTGCCAGAGACAGGACATGTCCACATCAAGTATAAACTCCAGACATCTCCACGTCACTACATGTCCAGTCCCTGATTGGTCATCACGGTGCGACAAGACGAAAAAGTTCAGATTTTTCAACTTGGGGAAGAGGGCAACGTGACGCGATGCAATGGGTATCGTGCCACAAATGCGCCAATTGCTCAAAATTGCTTTATTCGCTTTGCTTTATTCGTGTCCATCGTGTCGCATTGCGTGGTCTGGACTTATGTGGCACCACAACGCGTCCTTCCATAGGTTTCTGTGAAGGCTCTCAGTTGTCCAGGGGGTTTCCATAGTAGAGAAGCTTGAATCTTCCATAGGGATTACATGGCAACCTCTCACCGCTGTCGCTCACGTGGCATCCGGTGTGAACGTGGCATTAGAGGTGCTGATCTTTTAATTACAATATGAAGTAAATGAAAACACAATCTTTGCCTATGTTATGGACCATGGCTGCTATGGACCATATTTTTGCTTAAAAACCATTTTAAACATGACTGCACATTCTCAGATTCTTCTGAGAAGTCTCTGAGGTAAAATATGTGAAAATCGTGCTGCATAGCATTGGGAAATGGGTGCATCCATGTTGTTCTCTGACCTTGAGGTCAAAATTCTTTGCAAATGGAGAGTCGTGGGACTGAATTCCTGTCCACTGAATAGTGAGGCATTCGGGAACAGTGTTGGACCTTCTTCACCTCCATCTACTTCCTTGGCAGGAGCAGAGTGGGGCATGGCGCTGTTATCCAGACAGTCTCACATGCTCACTCTCCCATTAATCAAAATGGATGTGGCGGTTCTCAACTCACTTTGGTGTCCCCCTCGTGCCAGCTGTGTTTGGGACAAGCCTTATTGGGCTGTCTGCCCCCTCGTGACACAGTGTCATTGTTCTGCCGGCTGGTAACACCAAGTCTGCTGCAGCTGATCAAATGCAGGGTTACATTATGTTTTCACTCCCATGCACAGACATATGCACACATGTAGTATAGTCCTGTGCAAAGCCACATGCATACACCTGCTAAATGTCTACAATGTGGATCACACTTATATAGACAATTAATCCTGGAACTATCGATGTAACACTTGAACAAGGCTAATTTCAAAAAGTAGGTACTAGTACCTGTTGGCGTGAAGACAGTAAAGGCTACAGCAATCTGACATTTGACCCCAGTGACCTTGACGCTTATCCAAAATGATTTGACCTCTGGCTGACTTTGACATGGCAATTCTGGAATCCACCTGTGTGTGCCCCATTAGATCCAAATCAAGCTGAAAATCAAATTCCTTGACCTTGATCTTTGCCCAAATGAATTATTTAACAGCAATGTCATGGTCAACCTTCACTGACATTCCAGGTTTGTTAGGAATTAGCGAAAGGACCGTGGAGGAGGAGGCCAACAAACTGACAAGCAGACATAACCTTGACTCCAGTGACTGAGCTTTGCCAAATTTGACATTGCTGGGCAATTTCATTTAACCCTGAACACACCTCCATATGTTTGCCAAATCTGGTGCAAATCTGATTAAAAAACTTGCATTTTGACCTTTGGTTCTCATTACCTTGACCTCAATGACTGGACTTTTGCCAAATTTGACCTCATATGGACAATTTCAGAACCCATGTCCATACATGTGCCAGGTTTGGTGGAAACTGGAATGAAAAACATAAAAGTTTGACCATTGATGACAATGACCTTAACTTCAATGGTTGACATATGGTAAGTGTAATCGTGGCTCGGCAATTATTGATCCCACCCACATTTGGTAGACATTTCTTCCATGCCAAGTGTTTGACCTTTGCCCCCAATGGCCTTGCCCTTTGGCAAAATAAACCCTTTAAGGACAATGTTTGGTGGACTGTCATCCATATGTCAAGTTTGGTGGAAATCCTCCACAGGATGGAGGAAATGACAGACACGTAAAACGTTTTAGCACGATTAGTACATGTGCTTGCATCTGGTTGGTTGGGCAATCATGCTGCCATGTTGGTTTCCTCTGAGATGGATGCGTCATAAGAAGCCCAAGTAGATGTGAAGACAAACGATCTGGATGCAACTGGACATCTCTTAATAATGAAGAATTAAGCATTCAAGATGGACCACCGAGAGAGACTGCAATATGCTCCTGAACATGAGGGACGGTGAAGTGAGACTGAAGGGGGTTAAACCAGAGAACTGTGATAGGCTACGGCCCATTAATTATTGAATTTGCTGACGTTATGACAAATGGTGGTGTCCTAGCCCTCACTGGTGACTTTTACAAGGCCAGCTGGACACAGTCTCAGCATTTCTACTATTAAACTGCATATGCAAGATTTAAAAACCTTTTTTCAGGACATTTGTTTGTTCACCTGTAATGTGGAAAAATGTAAATGGCTCATATATAAATTATCTGTTTACTCAGGATATTTACAGTGGTCCTGAAGGTAAAATTATCTTTGCTTTCCTCCTAGAAGGTTTTACTGTTTTGGAAAAGTGAGTCAGGGGTGAATACAGAAGAGTCTTAAAAACCAATTCTAGCCTGCATTCCCATGATGCTTCAGCACAACCAAAGTTCATGGCCCTGTAAGCGCCCTGTGTCATTATATCAACAGGAAGACAGAGGTCGGGAATGAGAATGAGAAGATTGGTTGTAGCCAGTAAACCAATATTGATCAGTATGTTTGGTATTTATATTATGTATTTGTATTTGTATTTATATTTATATTTGCAAACTCTTTTTTTTTTCCCTTTTGATAGCCTATGTGCTGCTATCCAATGTTGCTGGAACGTCAATTTCCCTGAGGGAGACTTCCCAAGGCATCAATAAAGTTCTATCCAATCTAATCTAAGCTAATCACTATAGTACCTTATAAGTGAGCTAAGTGCTAACTAGTGTTTATTTGAGCAATTTATCAAATTTCACCAACTATTGTTTGTAAGGACTGAAGTATGGCTGGTTACCCCAGAACAGAGAACCACATAGATTTAAAATATGAACAGTCTTTATCTTTAGCCATAAAAGTTGCAGAGCCCAAGATACACAATGATAACAGACTGATCAAGAAAAGTGTTCATGTGGGAAAAAGCAGTCAGGTTAAGCAGTAAAGCAAGCACAGGCTCAAAATATCGAGATCACACCAGGTAAACAGTGAAATAGCCACCAGGCAGAGCACAGTACACATAAGAAGGTAATGTGGATCAGCAACAGGAAGTCAAACATTGAAGAAAACATGAGGAAACTGGTATGGAAGCTAGATGTTCTAGAGCTGGAGTGAGGTGCTATATACCGTGAAAAATGTTCTATTTTTTCTACGAAGGTTTGAACTTTGAGTGTTTACACAGGAGAGAAAAGTGAGAAAATGTTAATGCCTGTTTGAGAAAAGTGTATAAAGTGTGTAGTGAGGGGTTTTACAGCCTTTAAACATCTATAATAATTGTAAAAAATAACGCTGACTACTTCGCGGATTTCGCCTATCGCGTGTTAATTTTTGGAACGTAACTCCCGTGATAAACGAGGGACCACTGTATATGATAAAATCGTTATCAAGTTATTTACCAATGAATATGGCTTTATACACCCTGAAGAAAACCATACACCCTGAGGTGAACAACTTGATAACTGATAACATTCTCAAGTGATAATTCAGTCACTAATATGTAATGTTAAGTGTGATGTGTTGTATGTGAGAAAGTATGAGTAGTGTCAAAGCACTGAGGGGCTATAATTGTTTGAATAGTTCTTGTTGTCTTGCAGAATGTATCATTTTCAACCACAGGTGCATTGACTGTTGTGTAGTATTGTATAATTTGAGCAAGGTTTGTCTGTCTGTTCTCCTCCCAGGTCATTTGGCTGGTGTCCACCAATCTTGACATGTGGATGAGGGTCAACCCCAGGAAAGCCATTAAAGTTTATTTTTGGCATAGGCCAAGGTTGTTGGGGCCAAAGGACAAGAGTTAAATTTTCACTCCAATATCTAACAAACTTGGTGGTTTCTAGAATTGCATAGGCAAACTCAAATGCACTAAAGGTCAACCATTGGGGTAAAGGTAATTGGAGTCAAAGGTAAAATTTAAGTTTTGCATAAAGATTGGACCACATGTGGAGATGGGTTCCAGAATTGCCAAGCAAGGTCTCCACAGCCTGTCTAGTGGATTTTTATTTTATTTTTTACCACTGTTGTCGTGTGTTACCTGTGCTGCTCCGCAGCCTGTCCAGTGGATTTTTATTTTATTTTATTTTTTTATTTTTTTTTAATTTTATTTTTTACCACTGTTGTCGTGTGTTACCTGTGCTGCTCCGCAGCCTGTCCAGTGGATTTTTATTTTATTTTATTTTTTTATTTTTTTTTAATTTTATTTTTTACCACTGTTGTCGTGTGTTACCTGTGCTGCTCCGCAGCCTGTCCAGTGGATTTTTATTTTATTTATTTTTTTATTTTTTTTTAATTTTATTTTTTACCACTGTTGTCGTGTGTTACCTGTGCTGCTCCGCAGCCTGTCCAGTGGATTTTATTTTATTTTATTTTTATTTTTTTTTTATTTTATTTTTTTAGCACTGTTGTCGTGTGTTACCTGTGCTGCTCCACAGCCTGTCCAGTGGATTTTTATTTTATTTTTTACCACTGTTGTCGTGCGTTACCTGTGCTGCTCCACAGCCTGTCCAGTGGATTTTGATTTTATTTTTTACCACTGTTGTCGTGCGTTACCTGTGCTGCTCCACAGCCTGTCCAGTGGATTTTTATTTTATTTTTTACCACTGTTGTCGTGTGTTACCTGTGCTGCTCCACAGCCTGTCCAGTGGATTTTTATTTTATTTTTTACCACTGTTGTCGTGTGTTACCTGTGCTGCTCCACAGCCTGTCCAGTGGATTTTTATTTTATTTTTTACCACTGTTGTCGTGTGTTACCTGTGCTGCTCCACAGCCTGTCCAGTGGATTTTTATTTTATTTTTTACCACTGTTGTCGTGTGTTACCTGTGCTGCTCCACAGCCTGTCCAGTGGATTTTTATTTTATTTTTTACCACTGTTGTCGTGCGTTACCTGTGCTGCTCCACAGCCTGTCCAGTGGATTTTTATTTTGTTTTAGCACTGTTGTCGTGCGTTGCCTGTGCTGCTCCACAGCCTGTCCAGTGGATTTTTATTTTTATTTTATTTTATTTTTTAGCACTGTTGTCGTGCGTTACCTGTGCTGCTCCACAGCCTGTCCAGTGGATTTTTATTTTATTTTTTACCACTGTTGTCGTGCGTTACCTGTGCTGCTCCACAGCCTGTCCAGTGGATTTTTATTTAGCGCTGTTGTCGTGCGTTACCTGTGCTGCTCCACAGCCTGTCTAGTGGATTTTTATTTTGTTTTAGCACTGTTGTCGTGCGTTGCCTGTGCTGCTCCACAGCCTGTCCAGTGGATTTTTATTTTTATTTTATTTTATTTTTTAGCACTGTTGTCGTGCGTTACCTGTGCTGCTCCACAGCCTGTCCAGTGGATTTTTATTTTATTTTTTACCACTGTTGTCGTGCGTTACCTGTGCTGCTCCACAGCCTGTCCAGTGGATTTTTATTTAGCGCTGTTGTCGTGCGTTACCTGTGCTGCTCCACAGCCTGTCTAGTGGATTTTTATTTTGTTTTAGCACTGTTGTCGTGCGTTGCCTGTGCTGCTCCACAGCCTGTCCAGTGGATTTTTATTTTTATTTTATTTTATTTTTTAGCACTGTTGTTGTGCGTTACCTGTGCTGCTCCACAGCCTGTCTAGTGGATTTCTATTTTGTTTTAGCACTGTTGTTGTGCGTTGCCTGTGCTGCTCCACAGCCTGTCCAGTGGATTTTTATTTTTATTTTTTACCACTGTTGTCGTGTGTTACCTGTGCTGCTCCACAGCCTGTCTAGTGGATTTCTATTTTGTTTTAGCACTGTTGTTGTGCGTTACCTGTGCTGCTCCACAGCCTGTCCAGTGGATTTCTATTTTGTTTTACCACTGTTGTCGTGCGTTACCTGTGCTGCTCCACAGCCTGTCCAGTGGATTTTGATTTTATTTTTTACCACTGTTGTCGTGCGTTACCTGTGCTGCTCCACAGCCTATCCAGTGGATTTTTATTTTTATTTTATTTTATTTTTTAGCACTGTTGTCGTGCGTTACCTGTGCTGCTCCACAGCCTGTCCAGTGGATTTTTATTTTATTTTTTACCACTGTTGTCGTGCGTTACCTGTGCTGCTCCACAGCCTGTCCAGTGGATTTTTATTTAGCGCTGTTGTCGTGCGTTACCTGTGCTGCTCCACAGCCTGTCTAGTGGATTTTTATTTTGTTTTAGCACTGTTGTCGTGCGTTGCCTGTGCTGCTCCACAGCCTGTCCAGTGGATTTTTATTTTTATTTTATTTTATTTTTTAGCACTGTTGTTGTGCGTTACCTGTGCTGCTCCACAGCCTGTCTAGTGGATTTCTATTTTGTTTTAGCACTGTTGTTGTGCGTTGCCTGTGCTGCTCCACAGCCTGTCCAGTGGATTTTTATTTTTATTTTTTACCACTGTTGTCGTGTGTTACCTGTGCTGCTCCACAGCCTGTCTAGTGGATTTCTATTTTGTTTTAGCACTGTTGTTGTGCGTTACCTGTGCTGCTCCACAGCCTGTCCAGTGGATTTCTATTTTGTTTTACCACTGTTGTCGTGCGTTACCTGTGCTGCTCCACAGCCTGTCCAGTGGATTTTGATTTTATTTTTTACCACTGTTGTCGTGTGTTACCTGTGCTGCTCCACAGCCTGTCCAGTGGATTTTTATTTTTATTTTATTTTATTTTTTAGCACTGTTGTTGTGCGTTACCTGTGCTGCTCCACAGCCTGTCTAGTGGATTTCTATTTTGTTTTAGCACTGTTGTTGTGCGTTACCTGTGCTGCTCCACAGCCTGTCCAGTGGATTTCTATTTTGTTTTACCACTGTTGTCGTGCGTTACCTGTGCTGCTCCACAGCCTGTCCAGTGGATTTTTATTTTATTTTTTACCACTGTTGTCGTGCGTTACCTGTGCTGCTCCACAGCCTGTCCAGTGGATTTTGATTTTATTTTTTACCACTGTTGTCGTGCGTTACCTGTGCTGCTCCACAGCCTGTCCAGTGGATTTTTATTTTATTTTTACCACTGTTGTCGTGTGTTACCTGTGCTGCTCCACAGCCTGTCCAGTGGATTTTTATTTTATTTTTTACCACTGTTGTCGTGTGTTACCTGTGCTGCTCCACAGCCTGTCCAGTGGATTTTTATTTTATTTTTTACCACTGTTGTCGTGTGTTACCTGTGCTGCTCCACAGCCTGTCCAGTGGATTTTTATTTTATTTTTTACCACTGTTGTCGTGTGTTACCTGTGCTGCTCCACAGCCTGTCCAGTGGATTTTTATTTTATTTTTTACCACTGTTGTCGTGTGTTACCTGTGCTGCTCCACAGCCTGTCCAGTGGATTTTTATTTTATTTTTTACCACTGTTGTCGTGCGTTACCTGTGCTGCTCCACAGCCTGTCCAGTGGATTTTTATTTTGTTTTAGCACTGTTGTCGTGCGTTGCCTGTGCTGCTCCACAGCCTGTCCAGTGGATTTTTATTTTTATTTTATTTTATTTTTTAGCACTGTTGTCGTGCGTTACCTGTGCTGCTCCACAGCCTGTCCAGTGGATTTTTATTTTATTTTTTACCACTGTTGTCGTGCGTTACCTGTGCTGCTCCACAGCCTGTCCAGTGGATTTTTATTTAGCGCTGTTGTCGTGCGTTACCTGTGCTGCTCCACAGCCTGTCTAGTGGATTTTTATTTTGTTTTAGCACTGTTGTCGTGCGTTGCCTGTGCTGCTCCACAGCCTGTCCAGTGGATTTTTATTTTTATTTTATTTTATTTTTTAGCACTGTTGTTGTGCGTTACCTGTGCTGCTCCACAGCCTGTCTAGTGGATTTCTATTTTGTTTTAGCACTGTTGTTGTGCGTTGCCTGTGCTGCTCCACAGCCTGTCCAGTGGATTTTTATTTTTATTTTTTACCACTGTTGTCGTGTGTTACCTGTGCTGCTCCACAGCCTGTCTAGTGGATTTCTATTTTGTTTTAGCACTGTTGTTGTGCGTTACCTGTGCTGCTCCACAGCCTGTCCAGTGGATTTCTATTTTGTTTTACCACTGTTGTCGTGCGTTACCTGTGCTGCTCCACAGCCTATCCAGTGGATTTTTATTTTTATTTTATTTTATTTTTTAGCACTGTTGTCGTGCGTTACCTGTGCTGCTCCACAGCCTGTCCAGTGGATTTTTATTTTATTTTTTAGCACTGTTGTCGTGCGTTACCTGTGCTGCTCCACAGCCTGTCCAGTGGATTTTTATTTAGCGCTGTTGTCGTGCGTTACCTGTGCTGCTCCACAGCCTGTCTAGTGGATTTTTATTTTGTTTTAGCACTGTTGTCGTGCGTTGCCTGTGCTGCTCCACAGCCTGTCCAGTGGATTTTTATTTTTATTTTATTTTATTTTTTACCACTGTTGTCGTGTGTTACCTGTGCTGCTCCACAGCCTGTCTAGTGGATTTCTATTTTGTTTTAGCACTGTTGTTGTGCGTTACCTGTGCTGCTCCACAGCCTGTCCAGTGGATTTCTATTTTGTTTTACCACTGTTGTCGTGCGTTACCTGTGCTGCTCCACAGCCTGTCCAGTGGATTTTGATTTTATTTTTTACCACTGTTGTCGTGTGTTACCTGTGCTGCTCCACAGCCTGTCCAGTGGATTTTTATTTTTATTTTATTTTATTTTTTAGCACTGTTGTTGTGCGTTACCTGTGCTGCTCCACAGCCTGTCTAGTGGATTTCTATTTTGTTTTAGCACTGTTGTTGTGCGTTACCTGTGCTGCTCCACAGCCTGTCCAGTGGATTTCTATTTTGTTTTACCACTGTTGTCGTGCGTTACCTGTGCTGCTCCACAGCCTGTCCAGTGGATTTTTATTTTATTTTTTACCACTGTTGTCGTGCGTTACCTGTGCTGCTCCACAGCCTGTCCAGTGGATTTTTATTTTATTTTTTACCACTGTTGTCGTGTGTTACCTGTGCTGCTCCACAGCCTGTCCAGTGGATTTTTATTTATTTTTTACCACTGTTGTCGTGTGTTACCTGTGCTGCTCCACAGCCTGTCCAGTGGATTTTTATTTTATTTTTTACCACTGTTGTCGTGTGTTACCTGTGCTGCTCCACAGCCTGTCCAGTGGATTTTTATTTTATTTTTTACCACTGTTGTCGTGCGTTACCTGTGCTGCTCCACAGCCTGTCCAGTGGATTTTTATTTTGTTTTAGCACTGTTGTCGTGCGTTGCCTGTGCTGCTCCACAGCCTGTCCAGTGGATTTTTATTTTTATTTTATTTTATTTTTTAGCACTGTTGTCGTGCGTTACCTGTGCTGCTCCACAGCCTGTCCAGTGGATTTTTATTTTATTTTTTACCACTGTTGTCGTGCGTTACCTGTGCTGCTCCACAGCCTGTCCAGTGGATTTTTATTTAGCGCTGTTGTCGTGCGTTACCTGTGCTGCTCCACAGCCTGTCTAGTGGATTTTTATTTTGTTTTAGCACTGTTGTCGTGCGTTGCCTGTGCTGCTCCACAGCCTGTCCAGTGGATTTTTATTTTTATTTTATTTTATTTTTTAGCACTGTTGTTGTGCGTTACCTGTGCTGCTCCACAGCCTGTCTAGTGGATTTCTATTTTGTTTTAGCACTGTTGTTGTGCGTTGCCTGTGCTGCTCCACAGCCTGTCCAGTGGATTTTTATTTTTATTTTATTTTATTTTTTAGCACTGTTGTTGTGCGTTACCTGTGCTGCTCCACAGCCTGTCTAGTGGATTTCTATTTTGTTTTAGCACTGTTGTTGTGCGTTACCTGTGCTGCTCCACAGCCTGTCCAGTGGATTTTTATTTTGTTTTAGCACTGTTGTTGTGCGTTACCTGTGCTGCTCCGCAGCCTGTCCAGTGGATTTTTATTTTATTTTATTTTTTTATTTTTTTTTTATTTTATTTTATTTTAGCACTGTTGTCGTGTGTTACCTGTGCTGCTCCACAGCCTGTCCAGTGGATTTTTATTTTGTTTTAGCACTGTTGTTGTGCGTTACCTGTGCTGCTCCGCAGCCTGTCCAGTGGATTTTTATTTTATTTTATTTTTTTATTTTTTTTTTATTTTATTTTATTTTAGCACTGTTGTCGTGTGTTACCTGTGCTGCTCCACAGCCTGTCCAGTGGATTTTTATTTTATTTTAGCACTGTTGTCGTGCGTTACCTGTGCTGCTCCACAGCCTGTCCAGTGGATTTTTATTTTATTTTTTACCACTGTTGTCGTGCGTTACCTGTGCTGCTCCACAGCCTGTCCAGTGGATTTTGATTTTGATTTTATTTTTTTGGGCGCTGTTGTCATGCGTTACCTGTGCTGCTCCACAGCCTGTCCAGTGGATTTTTATTTAGCGCTGTTGTCGTGCGTTGCCTGTGCTGCTCCACAGCCTGTCTAGTGGATTTTTATTTAGCGCTGTTGTTGTGCGTTACCTGTGCTGCTCCACAGCCTGTCCAGTGGATTTTTATTTAGCGCTGTTGTTGTGCGTTATCTGTGCTGCTCCACAGCCTGTCTAGTGGATTTTTATTTTGTTTTAGCACTGTTGTCGTGCGTTACCTGTGCTGCTCCACAGCCTGTCTAGTGGATTTTTATTTTGTTTTAGCACTGTTGTCGTGCGTTACCTGTGCTGCTCCACAGCCTGTTCAGTGGATTTTTATTTTGTTTTAGCACTGTTGTCGTGCGTTACCTGTGCTGCTCCACAGCCTGTCTAGTGGATTTTTATTTTGTTTTAGCACTGTTGTCGTGCGTTACCTGTGCTGCTCCACAGCCTGTCTAGTGGATTTTTATTTTGTTTTAGCACTGTTGTCGTGCGTTACCTGTGCTGCTCCACAGCCTGTCTAGTGGATTTTTATTTTTATTTTATTTTATTTTTAGCACTGTTGTTGTGCGTTACCTGTGCTGCTCCACAGCCTGTCCAGTGGATTTTTATTTTGTTTTAGCACTGTTGTTGTGCGTTACCTGTGCTGCTCCACAGCCTGTCTAGTGGATTTCTAATTTTATTTTATTTTTTAGCACTGTTGTTGTGCGTTACCTGTGCTGCTCCACAGCCTGTCCAGTGGATTTTTATTTTTATTTTATTTTATTTTTTAGCACTGTTGTTGTGCGTTACCTGTGCTGCTCCGCAGCCTGTCTAGTGGATTTTTATTTTGTTTTAGCACTGTTGTCGTGCATTACCTGTGCTGCTCCACAGCCTGTCCAGTGGATTTTGATTTTTATTTTATTTTTTTTGGCACTGTTGTCGTGTGTTACCTGTGCTGCTCCACAGCCTGTCTAGTGGATTTTTATTTATTTTTTACCACTGTTGTCGTGTGTTACCTGTGCTGCTCCACAGCCTGTCTAGTGGATTTTTATTTTGTTTTAGCACTGTTGTCGTGCGTTACCTGTGCTGCTCCACAGCCTGTCCAGTGGATTTTGATTTTTATTTTATTTTTTTTGGCACTGTTGTCGTGTGTTACCTGTGCTGCTCCACAGCCTGTCTAGTGGATTTTTATTTATTTTTTACCACTGTTGTCGTGTGTTACCTGTGCTGCTCCACAGCCTGTCCAGTGGATTTTTATTTTATTTTTTAGCACTGTTGTCGTGCGTTACCTGTGCTGCTCCACAGCCTGTCCAGTGGATTTTTATTTTATTTTTTAGCACTGTTGTCGTGCGTTACCTGTGCTGCTCCACAGCCTGTCCAGTGGATTTTGATTTTTATTTTATTTTTTTGGGCGCTGTTGTCGTGCGTTACCTGTGCTGCTCCACAGCCTGTCCAGTGGATTTTTATTTTTATTTTATTTTATTTTTTAGCACTGTTGTTGTGCGTTACCTGTGCTGCTCCACAGCCTGTCCAGTGGATTTTTATTTTTATTTTATTTTATTTTTTAGCACTGTTGTTGTGCGTTACCTGTGCTGCTCCACAGCCTGTCCAGTGGATTTTTATTTTATTTTTTAGCACTGTTGTCGTGCGTTACCTGTGCTGCTCCACAGCCTGTCCAGTGGATTTTTATTTTATTTTTTAGCACTGTTGTCGTGCGTTACCTGTGCTGCTCCACAGCCTGTCCAGTGGATTTTTATTTTATTTTTTAGCACTGTTGTCGTGCGTTACCTGTGCTGCTCCACAGCCTGTCCAGTGGATTTTGATTTATTTTTTAGCACTGTTGTCGTGCGTTACCTGTGCTGCTCCACAGCCTGTCCAGTGGATTTTGATTTTTATTTTATTTTTTTGGGCGCTGTTGTCGTGCGTTACCTGTGCTGCTCCACAGCCTGTCCAGTGGATTTTGATTTTTATTTTATTTTTTTGGGCGCTGTTGTCGTGCGTTGCCTGTGCTGCTCCACAGCCTGTCCAGTGGATTTTTATTTTTATTTTATTTTATTTTTTAGCACTGTTGTTGTGCGTTACCTGTGCTGCTCCACAGCCTGTCTAGTGGATTTTTATTTTATTTTAGCACTGTTGTCGTGCGTTACCTGTGCTGCTCCACAGCCTGTCTAGTGTCGGATTCCCTGTTTGGGAATCCGCTAGCTTAGCGTAGCTACTAGCTCTTAGCCGTTTTAGCATGGCGGCTTCTCCTGTCTCTCCCGTACTTTTCTGCTCTGGGTGTGAAATGTTTAGTTATTCCTCGGCCTCTTTTAGCAGTAACGGTACATGTAATAAGTGCAGCTTATTCGTAGCTTTGGAGGCCAGGCTGGGCGAATTGGAGGCTCGGCTCCGCACCGTGGAAAATTCTACAGCTAGCCAGGCCCCTGTAGTCGGTGCGGACCAAGGTAGCTTAGCCGCCGTTAGTTCCCCCCTGGCAGACCCCGTGCAGTCGGGAAGGCATGCTGACTGGGTGACTGTGAGGAGGAAGCGTAGCCCTAAACAGAAGCCCCGTGTACACCGTCAACCCGTTCACATCTCTAACCGTTTTTCCCCACTCGACGATACACTCGCCGAGGATCAAACTCTGGTTATTGGCGACTCTGTTTTGAGAAATGTGAAGTTAGCGACACCAGCAACCATTGTCAATTGTCTTCCGGGGGCCAGAGCAGGCGACATCGAAGGACATTTGAAATTGCTGGCTAAGGCTAAGCGTAAATTTGGTAAGATTGTAATTCACGTCTGCAGTGATGACACTCGGTTACGCCAATCGGAGGTCACTAAAATTAACATTGAATCGGTGTGTAACTTTGCAAAAACAATGTCGGACTCTGTTGTTTTCTCTGGGCCCCTCCCCAATCAGACCGGGAGTGACATGTTTAGCCGCATGTTCTCCTTGAATTGCTGGCTGTCTGAGTGGTGTCCAAAAAATGAGGTGGGCTTCATTGATAATTGGCAAAGCTTCTGGGGAAAACCTGGTCTTGTTAGGAGAGACGGCATCCATCCCACTTTAGATGGAGCAGCTCTCATTTCTAGAAATCTGGCCAATTTTCTTGGATCCTCCAAACTGTGACTGTCTAGCGTTGGGAACAGGAGGCAGAGCTGTGGTCTTATACACCTCTCTGCAGCTTCTCTCCCCCTGCCATCCCCCTATTACCCCATCCCCGTAGAGACGGTGCCTGCTCCCAGACCACCAATAACTAGCAAAAATCTATTTAAGCATAAAAATTCAAAAAGAAAAAATAATATAGCACCTTCAATTGCACCACAGACTAAAACAGTTAAATGTGGTCTATTAAACATTAGGTCTCTCTCTTCTAAGTCCCTGTTGGTAAATGATATAATAATTGATCAACGTATTGATTTATTCTGCCTAACAGAAACTTGGTTACAGCAGGATGAATATGTTAGTTTAAATGAGTCAACACCCCCGAGTCACACTAACTGTCAGAATGCTCGTAGCACGGGCCGTGGCGGAGGATTAGCAGCAATCTTCCATTCCAGCTTATTAATTAATCAAAAACCTAGACAGAGCTTTAATTCATTTGAAAGCTTGTCTCTTAGTCTTGTCCATCCAAATTGGAAGTCCCAAAAACCAGTTTTATTTGTTATTATCTATCGTCCACCTGGTCGTTACTGTGAGTTTCTCTGTGAATTTTCAGACCTTTTGTCTGACTTAGTGCTTAGCTCAGATAAGATAATTATAGTGGGCGATTTTAACATCCACACAGATGCTGAGAATGACAGCCTCAACACTGCATTTAATCTATTATTAGACTCTATCGGCTTTGCTCAAAAAGTAAATGAGTCCACCCACCACTTTAATCATATTTTAGATCTTGTTCTGACTTATGGTATGGAAATAGAAGACTTAACAGTATTCCCTGAAAACTCCCTTTTGTCTGATCATTTTTTAATAACATTTACATTTACCCTGATGGACTACCCTGCAGTGGGGAATAAGTTTCATTACACTAGAAGTCTTTCAGAAAGCGCTGTAACTAGGTTTAAGGATATGATTCCTTCTTTATGTTCTCTAATGTCATATACCAACACAGAGCAGAGTAGCTACCTAAACTCTGTAAGGGAGTTAGAGTATCTTGTCAATAGTTTTACATCCTCATTGAAGACAACTTTGGATGCTGTAGCTCCTCTGAAAAAGAGAGCTTTAAATCAGAAGTGTCTGACTCCGTGGTATAACTCACAAACTCGTAGCTTAAAGCAGATAACCCGTAAGTTGGAGAGGAAATGGCGTCTCACTAATTTAGAAGATCTTCACTTAGCCTGGAAAAAGAGTTTGTTGCTCTATAAGAAAGCCCTTCGTGAAGCTAGGACATCTTTCTACTCATCACTAATTGAAGAAAATAAGAACAACCCCAGGTTTCTTTTCAGCACTGTAGCCAGGCTGACAAAGAGTCAGAGCTCTATTGAGCTGAGTATTCCATTAACTTTAACTAGTAATGACTTCATGACTTTCTTTGCTAACAAAATTTTGACTATTAGAGAAAAAATTACTCATAACCATCCCAAAGATGTATCGTTATCTTTGGAGCATGTCATAGGTATTAAAGGCATTGCGCTGCGGTGGTTTGAATCATATTTGTCTAATAGATTACAGTTTGTTCATGTAAATGGGGAATCTTCTTCACAGACTAAAGTTAATTATGGAGTTCCACAAGGTTCTGTGCTAGGACCAATTTTATTCACTTTATACATGCTTCCCTTGGGCAGTATTATTAGACGGTATTGCTTAAATTTTCATTGTTACGCAGATGATACCCAGCTTTATCTATCCATGAAGCCAGAGGATACGCACCAATTAGCTAAACTGCAGGATTGTCTTACAGACATAAAGACATGGATGACCTCTAATTTCCTGCTTTTAAACTCAGATAAAACTGAAGTTATTGTACTTGGCCCCACAAATCTTAGAAGCATGGTGTCTAACCAGATCGTTACTCTGGATGGCATTTCCCTGATCTCTAGTAATACTGTGAGAAATCTTGGAGTTATTTTTGATCAGGATATGTCATTCAAAGCGCATATTAAACAAATATGTAGGACTGCCTTTTTGCATTTACGCAATATCTCTAAAATCAGAAAGGTCTTGTCTCAGAGTGATGCTGAAAAACTAATTCATGCATTTGTTTCCTCTAGGCTGGACTATTGTAATTCATTATTATCAGGTTGTCCTAAAAGTTCCCTAAAAAGCCTTCAGTTGGTTCAGAATGCTGCAGCTAGAGTACTGACGGGGACTAGCAGGAGAGAGCATATCTCACCCGTGTTGGCCTCCCTTCATTGGCTTCCTGTTAATGCTAGAATAGAATTTAAAATTCTTCTTCTTACTTATAAGGTTTTGAATAATCAGGTCCCATCTTATCTTAGGGACCTCGTAGTACCATATTACCCCATTAGAGCGCTTCGCTCTCAGACTGCGGGCTTACTTGTAGTTCCTAGGGTTTGTAAGAGTAGAATGGGAGGCAGAGCCTTCAGCTTTCAGGCTCCTCTCCTGTGGAACCAGCTCCCAATTCAGATCAGGGAGACAGATACCCTCTCTACTTTTAAGATTAGGCTTAAAACTTTCCTTTTCGCTAAGGCTTATAGTTAGGGCTGGATCGGGTGACCCTGGACCATCCCTTGGTTATGTTGCTTTAGACGTAGACTGTGTTTCATAATTATTGTATGGCCTTGCCTTGCAATGTGGAGCGCCTTGGGGCAACTGTTTGTTGTGATTTGTCGCTATACAAGAAAAAAGTTGATTGAGTTGATTGAAGGTCAAATTTGTCAAAAGTCAACCACTGGATCCAAGGTCATGTCTACCTGTCTCATTGTTGGCCAACTCCTTTGAAGCCCTTTTGCTGATTTCTACCAATATTGGTATGTCAACAAAGGTTGACCTCAAATAACTAAGTTTAGCAAAGATCAAGGTTAAGTAATTTGATTTTCAACATGATTTGAGCCAGATGTGGCACACAATAAGAGGATTCCAGCCAAGATTCCAGTCAGTGTCAGCCAGAGGTCAGTCATTTGGATGAAAGTCAAGGTCACCGGGTTCAAATAGCAGATTGCTGTAGCTTTTACTGCCATAATGCCCACGGTGCCATTAGATAGTTATTAAAATATGTTCACTTTCTCTAGTGTCTGATTTATAATGTGACATCATTATAAGGTTAACATATAAATGGGACCATGCTCTTGACATTTTTGCAATATTTAGTGATGTAGCATCATGGGAATGTACGGCTAAATGTTCTTTTGAGGTTAAACTGAGTTGACATGAAGAATTCAAAAATGTTTTTAAGTTTGTCACTGTAGCTAAACTTACTTTGGCTGTGTGTGTGTATGTGTGTGTGGGGTCAAAGTTCCTGGGAAATAATAAGAAGCAGTCAGTTTGCAGCCATTTCGTGAGAATGCTTGCCTTAATTACCCTTTCTGGAGATGAGTCAGTAAAGCAAAGCAGTGTTGGACTCAGTTACACCTTCACGTTCAGTGTTTTAACTCTACAAGCCGAACAGAGTAAGAAAGGCAGCAGTGTGCTGTGTTTGCACTGTGTTGGATAGAATCCTGATCCTGGCGTGGATGTGGTTAACAATGCCTCAAGGAAGCATCCAGTATGTGGGTTCAAACCATAGAGACTCCCGAGTGTACATAGCAAAGCTTGCACACCTCCAGTCTAAGCTGTGAACACAAAATACATTCCTTCAAACTGTGGTTTCTAAGTCCTCATCGATGCCTCGATCTGTCTGCAGACTGTTGTTAGCATCAGTCACAGATGTATCGTTTCCTCGCTGCTCTGTATTCTGACTCCATGTAAACCTCAAACATTTGCAACACACCTGGTGAGAAAGGTGATAAAATCGTGTTAAACAAAATCAGACAGATAGAATGACAGAAAGATAACTCCGGGAGTACGTGACGTACTTTGCACTGAATACGAATGCTTCTTATCTCTATTTTCGACATCTTGCAAAATCAGGTCTTTGCTGAAGTATTACTAATTTAAATGACAAAACAACGGCTACACAGCACAGTGATTTATTTTAGGAGACTCCTAAAGGGGTAATACCATGAAAAATCACTTTTTATCTCCCTTTAACAATTTTATACAGTTGGGATTGTTTTAAACATCTTTAAAGCTACAGTGTGTAGGATTTAGCATCACCTAGTGGTGACGTTACAGACTGTGTTATGGCAATGATTTTGTTTCCTTTCATGTTTTCACTTCATTGGCAACAGTGATTCATGCTTCCTTGCATACTCTTATGAAAACCAATATGTGAACGTTCATTTCAGAAAGATTAGAGTTCCCAGACCTGTTCTTCTGCACTAGCAACCAGTAGACTGTGTATAAGGGACCAACCACTGATTGCTCTTGCTTTTTCTTCAGTTTCCTGGTTGTGCTTAAACATGTGAAGACAGAATAGGGTATTTCCCTTTAGAGCAACTGTATTAACCCTCTGGGGTCTGAGGGCATTTTTTGGACAGTTCACTCGCCTGGCATAAATGTTTTATTATTGCTGTTAACAGCTCTGCCTGCATCCCACAATCAAGTTTTATGTCTCTTTTTTAAAGGACAACCTGTGCTTTCAGAATATATATGCTTTTGTTGTGTTTTATAAGTGTAATAATGGTTTACAATCAAAAATAGGCAAGGAAAAAATAAAGCGAAAAATAATTTTCCACACACATTTATTCAAAACACACAGCAAACTATAATAAACAACTGTTTTGACACTTTAAAAAGGTAATTTGAGGTCTTGTGTGAAAGAGTGTACAACAAAAAGGTTCAAACAATGAACACAAATGCACATTTTGAACAATATATACAAAATGGTCTATGCGTTTTGTTATTTTGATATAGTAAACAGTGCTTTACGCAGAGAAAGCAACAGAGTTATCCAGTAACATTCACATGCAAACTAGTGGAGTAATCCTGATAGTTACACACTCTCTGTTTGACCACGTGAGATTGTCATCAGAGGCTCTCCATCTGCTTCACTTTCGCTGTGCGTAATGGTGCAGGGTGCACTAATATGTAATAGCATATATTGTACTCCAATGAGTATGTGCTCCAATGAGTACATAGTAATAGTATGTACTCATTGGAGTACCCAGGGGGCTATTCAAATGGGCCAACTAGTAACACATCACTCCTGAAAATGATCTTTGGCTTTTCATGTGAGGTAAATCTGCCCTACGATTGGATTTTGGAAAAACCATGTGACGGTGAACCAATTCCGATTGGACACTCACATTGCGCACGTCATCACACAGCTTCTATGAGGAGTACAGAGATGGCTGATGGCCAGCTCGAAAGTCCGCGGAGTTAAATTTTCAGCAAAAAAAAGCAAGTTTCTATGTCATATCATTAAAAAGTTGTTAATTATTCAGTAAAGCTTGGTCTTAGCTGTCGTACACGACGGTGTCGACCCCAGAGGGTTAACATGGCAGTCAAACATGGCAACCTCCATGAGGTAGCATGCTCCCACAGAGATATGAACAGTGCAGTCTAAGCTTATGAAAACACATCAATGTGTTGCTGCGGGCGATAATATACAAATAATGAATGTTTATGAGTTCAATGGTACAAATATTTCATGAAGTGAAAAATGGAATGTACCATTCAAGAAGGCAAAGCCGAGGTCAATGGTATGTTCAGGCTTTCACCAAATTAAATATTCATTCCATTGAAAGAATGTAAAAACTTTCATTAATTGTTTTAAAATAGATCCTTGTCATTTGATATTATATTAATTTACTAGAAGCACTCAGAAAGTGCAAACCTCCGCCAAGGCCATGGGGTCACTGACGCCATAACATCAACATGCCGTGGAATCATCCTTCCATCCATCTTCTACCGCTTAGTCCAATTAAGGGTCGCGGGGGGCTGGAGCCTATCCCAGCAGTCATAGAGCGCGAGGCGGGGTACACCCAGGACAGGACGCTAGTCTATCGCAGGGCCACAAATAGACAAACAAACACAGACACACCCACACACACACCTACGGACAATTTTAAAGATTCCAATCCACCTAACCCACATGTCTTTGGATGTGGGAGGAAACCCACGCAAACACGGGGAGAACATGCAAACTCCACACAGAAAGGCCACAAGAATTGAACCCACAACCTTCTCGCTGTGCGGCAACAGTGCTAACCACTAAGCCACCGTGCTGCCCGCCGTGGACTCATTGAACCTAAAAAAGTCTGACAATGATGTTTGCTCAGTAGTAAAAAAGGTTTCATCTGCTGTGACTGGATAGCATGTATCCTTAGCGCTTGGCATCACAGTTTATTGCAACTTGCACCTTTCCCAGAAGCTACTGTCATCTGAGCACTGATATTGATATTACATGTGCTTATAGACAAAAACAAATAAGAGACAAAATTCAATTTATTATTCAACTAAACTGCAAATATATGATCTTTTTAACATTTATGAAACACTTCTCTAAACAAGGCCATAGGGTCACTGACCCTAAAGAGATTCCCTCCTTGGCACAGTGATCTATTTCTTTTTGTCTCTTTCTCTAAAATTGTATATAATAATCATTAGATTATTAATATATAAACAAAAATAAATGTAAGAAATATTACAATTTGAAAACAAATGCACCCGAACGTGATGACAGCTGCAACTGCTTAATGCTAACTTTTAACATTGAAAACGCCATAGACATGCTAACGTGTTAGCATCGGGATCCGGATCACCACTAAAATTTAATCACTTGTTCCTCTTGTCATTTCCAACCACTCCACAAAATTTCATCAAAATCTGTTCAAAACGTTTTGAGTTATTCTGCAGAGAAACAGACAGACAAACAAACAAACAAACGCGACCGAAAACATAACCTCCTTGGTGGATGTAATAAACAACAGAAAAGGGACTTACATTTTGGTGCATCACTGGTGCTTTGACATCAACAGTCCAACACAAACTTTAAATGAGTCCAAAATTGTTCTCAGTCAACTTGGAAAAACAGTTAGATAGTATAAAAAAAAAAATCTGACGATGTAGTCTTGATACTTCAAAAAAAAAAAAAAAGGACAAATTTGTATACTTCCTCAGTCCAGCGAAAAATCATATGAGAAATTTGTCTAGGTTTTCATCCTAACAGCTCTTCATGCCTCCAGACAGCTTACGGCATAGTGGATATATTTTGTGTGTGTGTTAGAAGAATTAGCATCGTCAATTAGCTCGTTCAAATCATCTTCCATCAGCAAAACAAACTCCGCCATGTTTAGCTAAATGCTGCCCCTACTAATGTGTGCGTGGGCAGGGTTCGCAGTGTGCAATGGTACAAAACGTATGGAACCAAAGTTGCATGGTAAATGCAATGCAACACAAATCCATGTCACGTGACATACAAAGCACCAATCAAATGACTAAGACCCACTCAGCCGTTACATATTATACACTAATGAACAAATGCTGATGAATGCTATGTCCTATTTCTGCTCCTAAAATTGACACACAGCAGCTATAAAGTCATACAATTCTGTGTTTGTGCATGTAGAAACAACTCTGCTCTTCACAAAACATGAAGACCATTTGGTTGAGACTTCAAAGCAGCACGTCAACATCTGAAAGTTTGTTTTCTGCATGCATCGCTCCCATCAAGACAGTAGGTACTTTGTGAGATGTGGAGTGTTCAGCAGTTACTCTTGCTCATCCTCTATTGCAAGAGGGGGTGGAGTAAGCAGCATCTCTTTTCCATTTAAAGTGACAACCACAGAACATTTTCATATTTCTTGGAGACCTGAAAATATTTATGGCTAGAGGCCATCAGACCTGAAATATTAGGTAGGTTTAAATAACGAGTCAGAGTTGCTGTTGCTCGTTCATCCTGTTTCTGTTGCTGCAGGCAGTAAAATGAATGTGGAAAGCTGCTGCTACTGTTGAAACATTCTCAAAGTATTTTGTTGGTAAGTAGTTTGCAAAAAAGTTAATTCTTTTATTTTCTGTATCCAGTTATATTCCATTTAAAGCTCATGGGGATGGAGATGGGAGGGAGGGTCTGGAGCATATCCTAGTAGCCATTGGTCAGGAGGTGGAGTACACCATAGACAGGCCACCAGTCTATCACAGGGCCTCATATAGACAAACAGTCACCTTTGGAAGCCAATCGAACGCGCACACATCCTGTAAAAACTTCAATGGTTACTCACCTCTCGTGTTTTTCAGTTCCCTGCCTGATGCTCCCTCCACCACCCCGCCATGAACTCTCCATGTTTGCCCCAGAACATGCAAGCTCTACACAGAAAGGACAAGGGGTCGACGTGATCCCAGGACCTTCTCACTGTGCGGCAGCAGTGCTAGCCACGAAGCCACTGTGCTGCCTTTTGCAAAAGTTGCATATCCAAAATAGGTTTGATTGCATGTGTAACAAAGCATGATAAAGGAGAGGGGCACAAAACAACTACTGATGAGATCCCAATGAGGATAAAATGAATAAAATTTGGTGAACTTTCATGCAGGGCTGCAAAAAATGAATCAACCCATTAATCAGTGAGTTGTTTGGTCCATAAAATGTCTGAAAATGGTGAAACATGTTGATCAGTGTTTCTTTCGAGAGCTCAAGATGATGCTATTAGGTTGTTGTAATTTTCCACAATTGAGAGATCTTCAGTTTATTGTCAGATAGGAGTAAAGAAATTATTAGTAAACTAAACCAGGAAATATTCACAGTTAAGATGGTGAAATTATAGAATTTCAATACTTAAACCTCTGGGGTCGTATACGACGGCTAAGACCAAGCTTTACTAAATGATAAATTACCTTTTAATGATATGAGATAGAAAGGTACTTTTTTTTTGCTGAAAAGTTAACTCAGTGGACTTTCGAGCCAGCCATCAGCCATCTTTGTACTCCTCATAGAAGCTGTGTGATGACGTGCACAATGTGAGTGTCCAATCGGAATTGGTTTACTATCACATGGTTTTCGTAGGGCAGATTCACTTCACATGAAAAGCCAAAGATCGTTTTCAGGAGTGATGTGTTCCTAGTTGTCCCGTTTGAATAGCCTCCTGGGTGCTCCAATGAGTACATACTATTAGTACATACTCAGTGCGCTCTGCGCCACACAGCGATCAGTGAAAGCAGGAGCAGACGGAGAGCCTCTGATGACAATCTCACGTGCTCAAACAAAGAGTGTGTAACTATCAGGATTGCTCCACTAGTTTGCATGTAAATCTTACTGGATAACTCTGTTGCTTTCTCGGCGTAAAGCACTTGACTCCTCAGACTGTAAGGAGTCAAAGTGGGTCAAAGTGTGAATGAAAGCTGCTTTAGGAGCAGCACAGAACAGTCCAAAACACAATAGAAGTAGAAGTTTGTGTTGTAACCTTTGTGTAATAGCAGACAGAAATTGCTTTGAGATGAAGATTAAAAACAAAACAAAACACATAGACCATTTTGTATATATTGTTCAAAATGTGCATTTGTATTTATTGTTTGAACTTTTAAGTTGTACAGTCTTTCACACAAGACCTAAAATTACTTTTATAAAGTGTCAAAACAGTTGTTTATTATAGTTTATTATGTGTTTTGAATAAATGTGTGTGGAAAATTATTTCCCGCTTTACTTTTTTCTTTCTTATTTTTGATTGTAAACTTTTATTACACTTATAAAACACAACAAAAGCATATGAAAGAACAGGTTGTCCTGAAAAAAGAGACATCAAACTTGATTGTGGGATGCAGGGAGAGCTGTTGACAGCAATAATAAAACATTTATGCCAGGCGAGTGAACTGTCCAAAAAATGCCCTTGGACCCCAGAGGGTTAACAAAAAAATGTACTCAAAATAGTTCATCGATTATTAAAACAATAGTCGATGAATTCAATAGCCAATAATTGATCAATCATTGCAGCTCCACTTCTCCATTCTGCTTTGTGTGCACCTGATCTCATCAGATCACAGAAGCAAAGTAGGTCCTGACTGCTTGGAATAACCAGGGGCTGGATGTGTTTCTCCGTGAAGACTTGGAATTGCTTCAGGAAGGACATCCAATGTAAGACGTCCCAAATCCCAATGTATACTTGTATAGATCTGCTATGGCAACCCTGAACAACGGGGGCATCTAAAAAACAGACAGCTTCAGCGGATCAGATCAATACAAAAATCAGGTTTGTTTCCTACATTGTCCCATGTACCTGTCTGTCACCTGATGGACCTGATGTCTGGGATTACATTATGAATCTTTGGAGCAGATGTGGAAGATACACGTAATTTTAAATGAGGTTGTTCCTTCATTTGTAAAGCCGTAGTCTGCTGCTTCCAAGCTAATTCAGAAGCATGTTACTCTCAATATTAGATCAAAATCAAATCAATATTTAATTTAACAATATCAATAAAAAGCTAATTTTGCTACTTAGGTGGATTTTTTGGGACAATGGGACAAAGTACTGCAGTATTATAATAATATTTGAAGAGTTCAAATGCAAACCTTGAAAGTTTATTTTTTGAAATGGAGAAAATACAATTTAAAATGGGAATTCAAATGAAAATGCATGAGAATATGCACAGATTTCCATTCTTTAATATTTTTTACAGTGAAAGTTACCGAAGCAGCCATGTGTTTTGGACTGACAGGGCTTTGCATTGGAACTCTTCATTTGCTTTTAAAACACTTGTTGACCTAGATTAGCGTGTGGAAAAGGTGTACAATATGATCTCATTATGACAGACTGAGCTGGTGGTCTAATATTTATTTATGAGACAAAAATACTGCAGTAAGGACAGAAGACATTCTTGTATTTTCATCTCCTGTGGCGTTTGTGACAGAATCGAGCCGCGTGAGCGGACTGGTGCATTATTCTGCATGCGCTACTCTGTCGTTAATGGCTATCCCTGCAGATACAGCCTGCTGCCAGCTGCTGCTTTGGCCCTCTGGAAAAGAGGCTGGCAATTAGACCTTGCACTTAAAACAAGGTGAGTCAGGACCTTTTAATGGTGCACTATTTCTACGCTCTCACACGTGTCCTCTTAGATTTTTTGCTGTGCTAGAGAACTCTGCAGCACTGAGGTGTAGAGGTTAGTACGTTCAAATATAGTGAGGGTGCAGGGTGGCATCATAAAGTTCTGCAGAAAAAGCTTTTTGGAGGATCTGAATGTCATGTCCATTTTCATTCTACTGTATGTATTGTGACCGAGGTTGGGCCCCAGTCAATGTTGCAGCAATGGCATGAGCCGAGATAATCTTGAATCCTGCAGATGGAGGAGGTAGACAGGCAGGGGGCAGAGCTCATCCCCACAGTAGTCTGGGACCAACTGGTAGTGGTGGGGTGGTGGAGGGATCATCAGGTGGGGAACTGAAAACGCAAGAGGTGAGTAACTACTGAAGTTTTGAAAGACATGTGTGCATCCGGTCAGTTTGTGGGGATTGTTAACATGTTTAGGATTGTGCACATAGCTGATGTTAGTGTGCTGACTGTGAGAAATTTGCACCCTGATATCAAAAGTGAGAACAATGGGCCTGATTTATGAAAATAGGAGGCAAAATTTGTCTTTTCGAATATTTCCTAAACGGGCAAACTACACCCTTGTATGGCAGAGTGCCACACAAGTGTTGGTGTACATGCCACACACAACACAACTCCATGCAGTCTATGTGGTACTCCTGTGCTTATTACTCCACCTTTACATGAAGCTCATGCAGTTATTACAACACTTTTCTACAAAGCTAAAATGTATCTGTTAACATCTCAACACTGTCTTCTGCTGAAGAGTGCGACATGCTTTTCAAGGGATTTATGCTACTGATTTATGTGGCAGAGAATTGGGAGGCTTCCGCTCAGAAAACGGCAGGTCCCTATCACTGTCCACCATCATCTATTTTTGCCACACAGAAATCATGATATCTATGCTTTTGCCAGCGTGATCGTACCACTCCACTCATTGCTCAAGGAGTTGTCACTTTCCTCTGTTCCGTGCAAAGTCATGATTGTTATCCGCTTCAGTCAAAATCTGTCTTTTCCACTCTGCTCTGTACTCGCTTCGCTCACATGCTCTGATTCTTGTTCAATATTACTCCCTTCCAGCACAAATTACATTATTATTCACATTTTGTGGATCACAATGTGTCTCAAAACAACCTGATCTCATTTGTTTGTTTGTGATGGCGTCACGAAAAGTGATCTCATGTATGAGTTCGTGATAACGTCACAAATTGAGTACATTTGTTTTTCATGACACCACAGCAGTGGGGGGGGCATTGGTGTTATGGTTAGGGTTAAAATTAGTGACAGTACATTCAATGACAATACATTTTCTAACAGAAAATGAAAAACATGAGACTAGACTGCTTGAAACATGTTCGAAACTCACACCTGTTTTAAATAGAGGTGCCCACCATTGGTAATATCGATACCAATGCTGGTATTGATATTGAACGATCATGGTGTAAAAAGATCGATACTCAAGCTTTTTTCTCTCCTGCATGCACTTACTGCTGCGCATGCAGATTCATTGAAGTCTACTCTCTGTCTGTAAGAGCAGCGCTGCGCTGTGTCACACAACACGGAGCAGCACACCCTCCCCCCTCTGGTCTTTTGTTGTTGCGTCGTCAGGTGACTCAGTGGCACCAGCCAACAGCTATGCAGGCAGGCTCAGCCTGGCCCGCCCACTCAGCGCTCTCCTTGAGTCAGCCCTCTACCTCAGGAGATTTTGTTTTAAGTTGTGTTGATTGATATTTTTTAAACAAAAATGTTGATTGTGATAATAAAGTATTTTGTTGTCACGTACAATGTTTGGTGAAATTCTATCCTAGGTCTTTTGGATCCTTTGGATCTATGAAGCTTAAATATGAAAAAGTATCGGTATCGATATTGATATCAGCGATACTGGGCCTGTATTTACTTGGTATCGGATCAATACCAAAATTCCCAGTATCGCCCACCTCTGGTTTTCAGTCACCAACTTATATGTATTTATTTATGTCACCCTGGTTTAAAGTAATAAATAAAGCAAATAAATAATAATAATAATGGAGAATCGGTCGATATTAAAATAAGAGAACATGATGCATTGAAAGATGTGTCAGTCAAAGTCCTCTGGACAGAAACCTCTTTTTATGTTCTGAGTACTTCTTGTTGCATTATGGAACTTTGTTTTGCATTTTAATTTTTTCTGTGCATTGTGTGAATTTGCCGCAGACACATTATTAAATCTGTTGTGTTTGCAAGCATTTTTAAAATTTGCAAGATGTTTTTTTTTATGCAAATACCTGCTGTTGAATTAATGAGGCAATTTTTTAATATAATTTTTGTTTTTAGCATTTGCTGGCATTGTCTAATTTTTTGGAAGTGTTGTCAGCCATCATGCGTAAATTAACTTCACTATATCAAAACCAATGCCATTTAATATTTGTTGCACAGAAGTGATTTTTCATGGACATCATGGTCATATTGTTGGTGCCGCGCACAGCTATTACCTTTGTCATGTCCACGCTGTATTATCTGTTCCCTCCCTGTGCTTTATCCTGGAGGTGATGAGGTTAACTTTCTAATCCCATCCTACTGTCACCTCAGACCTTGATAATATAGACGGGGGAAGGCTGCCTGTGTTTAGACTGCTGCACCTTGTTTTCTTGGACCATGCTCAGTTAACCTTGAGTCTGTATGAGCATTAAACAGCGAACACGCCGCCGTGCATGTTTTCTCTCTCCATCACCCTCCTTCAGTGAAAAATACTCAAACGTACACACAGCATGAAAAACCAGAGCATGGAATGAAATTATTTACTGTTGCAGAAATAGCGCAGCGTGGGTTGAAATAAAAAAAGACTAATATCATTGGTGTTTTCTGCATCAACAAACTTTTGAGCAAAAGACCTCACATCTGCATATTGGCACCCATCTTTAATATTGTTCTCATGCTTTAGGATGGCGCATGCACACCAGCGAGTGATAGCAAATATTTTGCAAGTAAATATTTCAAATTGAGATGATTCTACACTATGCTAATGGCACTGACAGGGAGAATGAAGGCTGATGCTGTCTCAGCTGAATCTTCATGTCTGCCAGATCCTTCCTCCTGCTATGAAATTCTATTCCTCTGACCAGACTGGAGAGAATCACAGTCATTCATTCAATGTGGCAGATGTAAAGGCCATTGGACTTTGACTCTGGTTTGCTGGAGTGGTCCGGCTGCCATCTGAGGACGGGCTATACACTCATGATAAATGACAGCCTTCAACCTGGCCAATCTAAATTGATTATCTTGGCTGCATCCTGCCAAATAGTAAACTGGACCAACTATGCTTAAGTCATACAGTCACCTGCTTTATGCTGCACTTTTATGGCTACATAATGTACCATGTAGGAAATTACAGACAAACTATGTATCATTTGTAGTTTATTTTCTGGACTGTACATTACACCAATGTGTTATCGTAATTATACACTTTTAAACAACTATACACTTTTAAAACATAATAGTGATTATGTTATGTTAGTTAGACTTACCTTAGCCTGCCTGTCCTCCTCCTTGCTGTTCTGGCTGTCCCAGTCCAAACAAGAGGACTGTTGAGTAGTATGAAGGTTAGGTTATTTTCTCTCTCTATTCAAGAGTGTGATCTTTCAGTTTGAGATCACAATTTATTAATTTCACTTGTTCTCTAAGACCCAGCATGTTTTCCTGATTCAGAACTACATCTTGTTTTACAGCAGTTGACATCTAGCTTAACTGAGCAATACAATTACCTTCTGTTCTAGAGTGTAAATCACAATACTGCTTTTACATCAGCATTTTCTCACATAAAGACAATGCTATCTTGTGGCCATAGATGATAATACAGCATTTTTTCATATATAAGTCAGTTCAAAGTACAAGTCACAGTACCAGCTAAACAAGTGTTAAGAAAAACAATGTGGTTTCTATACCAGAAAACGTGGTATATACATAAGCGATACAACACACATACAGCATATTTACTCAGCCAAACCCTATCTTCCATGTAATTGCAAATGCAAATGTACTTGTATTTACTCATATTGAAACAAAACTATGTGGAAAATTTGGAGAAAGAAAAAAAAAATGGGTTCATTTTAATTACAATACCTTTTAGGGTTGTAGTTGGACACAAAGAAAAAAGTTTGCACTGGACAAGGGGAAGGTAAAACTGTCTGCTGATTTACATGCACATCTCTCACACAGCTGTAAAGGCAGATTCTGAAAACTGATTTTGCAGAATTGTGGACAGACTGAATCCAGCATTAGCATGTAAATTTTCTCCAGAATGGTTCTGCAATCTTTTGACAACTAAATTTGAAGGTTAGTAGGAGCGCCTGATCTATTATAATGTGGCAACTTACTTTGTATGAACCTACTGAGCAACACAAGTCCAAACCAGCAGGATGGTGTGATTGGCACTTTAGCCACTCCAAAGCCTTTCACACAGCTGAATACTAAAGAATAATATTTCAGAAGTCTGCTTATGTTTTTCTATTACTGCAATGAACATTATATAGGAGAGGTGTTCCATTGTCATCCACTGAAGAGGATGAAGGATCATACCACTGGGTCTTGGAGAGTGACTTTGTCCTGAGGGGTTACACACTGCTCAGTGGTGACCAGTTCCTCACCTAAGCTAACTTATGTGAATGGGCACCTGAAATTTGTGGGAATGGTATGCAGCAAAGGGGATGCCCAGGTATTGCCTGAGTGGAGCATTGAGATGACTACGTCTGTGAGATAGGGATTATGGAGTTGAGTTGATGGATGCAACAAGGCACAGCTTCAGCCAACATATTCTCATCACGTAGTTCATATTATATGACAAGAAAAGTTAAGCATGCTATTTTGTGCACATACTTACAATTTTCTGTAAGCATATGCAATTCGCATTTAACATTAAGGGCCCCTTCACACATAGTGCGAATTTGGTGAAATTGCACATAATGTGCGCATGAAGCAGGAATTGTATGCAAAACGTGGAAATTTGTAGCTGCTTCTAACGGCTTGTACAGTTGTTGCTACAAATATTTGCGCACGCCAGTGGCTGAAAGACAGAGTGTACGCTGTGACAGCCTATCGAACCCTCTCGCGGCAGGTGTTGGCCAAATTCCAGGTTACACGCATGAACATCAACACCGCTCACATGGCACTTAGAAAATATGTGGCCATTCGCACTGTTGACACGAAAACAGTCAGCAGACAATCACTGTTGTGCTTGCGGTGAAATTTGTCTAAGTGCCCCACGAGTGTGGCTTTGCAAACAGACACAGTGACACGTTGGTGTGTGCGCTGAACTGACAGGAGGTGTGGCCACCGACAGAAGCAGCTGTGGAGATCTGTGGATCTGGAAGTCATGGCTGGACAACACATACTGTGTTTGGACGGACATGGACTAACAACTGCCCACTGTGACGCACGTATAAATAAAAACATATATCGCTGTGGCGATGACCTGCAGCGAGTGCGCGCACAGCATGCACATTGACAGGCCCCCAGGTTGAAACAGACCATCAGATCATAACACGTAGTGGGCGATCTGACTTTCACATCACCCACGTGAGCTCTGTTCCCCATGACGAGGTGTCAGTCCTGTGACACGCTGTCCACAAGATATGCATGTCAGGCAGGACACACGCACGGGGCCAGCTGGACACACGCCAGCAGATGTGGACATGATGAGATGAGTGCACTGCTCCATTCATGTCATTTCATGACTGTATGTCTGTGATCATGGATTATCTACAGAGAAACAGACGAATCATATTTGTATTGTCCACTTGATAAAAGGGATTCAATAAAATGCAGTGTTTTTATATGGTGTGTGGCTTTATTTTTTTTTTTTAATACATCCATGTCCTTCCTATTATCAGGCAATTTCCCACACCTTTTACAGTACAGTGATGGTAGCTCAGTGGTAAAGCTGGTGATGGTCTAGTGGTTAAAGCGTTGGGCTTGAGACCAGAGGATCCTCGGTTCCAAATCCCAGCCTGACTGGAAAATCACTAAGGGCCCTTGGGCAGGCTCTTTAATCCCCTAGTTGCTCCCGGTGTGTAGTGAGTACCTTGTATGGCAGCAACCTCACATCGGGGTGAATGTGAGGCATTATTGTAAAGTCCTTTGAGCGTCTGATGCAGATGGAAAAGTGCTATATAAATGTCCATTTCCAGTCCATTTACTTTTTTGTATGTGTTCCTACAGTTTTTTTTTTTTTGTGAGAATATGCAACGACCTGATTGTAGAAGCATGTAACAACACCTCATCACCATCATATCATAGAAAGGCAGTTCATGAAATTGTCTAAAATAGTTAATTAGAAAGACACTACGTTTGAGGCTATGAAGACTATCCAGGCAACCATAAAGTCTTCTTTTAAAAATGTGGGATATGCAAGTTCTATGAAACATGCAAGAATATTACATAAACTTGTATGCTTATCACATCAGAATGTTGCATTTAATGATGTTTTTCATTATCATCTTATATCTGCTCTTGCTTTTAAAAACAATGAAAGCCAACTGTTTTTTCCCAGCAGCTCTAAAAAAAACCCCAAACAAAAACAAAACACAAATATGTAGGTAATATTAATATCCGTCATGTCTGGCTGCATTTATGCGAGTGTGCACAGACACACATACTGTGCATGTGTGTCTGCAAAGAGCTCTCTGTCTTTTGTTCTGCAGGAGATAAGGAGCATCCACTGCTCGGTAGCAAACACATAAATATGCATTAATCTGTTCTGGTTGGGTGAATTTGAGGAACTGTCAACCATCAAATGTAAAGGTCATGCTTTGCTTGCTGTAAGGGGAAAATCCTGGAGATCATGTTTAGGGCACTATTTGAATAAACTATGCAAGGATTTACAAGGAGTAACCTTCAGGGGTAAACACGCCCCCATGGCTCACCAGGGAATAAGTAACGTTATGAACGTGCTCCATCACCAGCTCCAGCGTCAGACTGTAGATGTCACACAGCTCATGATAAATGATGAGCACCAGGACTGCGAGTATATTTTGTGCCTTCAGTCACTTAAAAGATTAATGGGTCAGGCTATACACAGATGCCACAATGCATCTCAAAATGTATTCCTTTTTTAATCCTATATTGCACTTCTTAAACATTTTGCACATTATAAGTTGCAAGGGTAAAATGTATAAGCTGTGCACAACAGAGTAAATTACCATCGTTTTATTTATTTATTTTAAAACAAAGTACCCCTTCTCCAAACTCCGCCTCTCTTTGTGTAACATGACAGCCGAGCTGAATGTGGCAGGTGGAGGTCTTTCAGGCGGAGGGAGGGGTGACCTTGCCACTTCCCCTGCGGAATCAGTTTGGCTGGTAATGGTACCAGGTCCCAGAAATGTGCTATAGACAGGCCTGGTGACCAGAGGGGCCAGTCCCAGCCCCGTGGCAGCAGATGCCACATGGCGGCTCCAGAGCCCTCAGCTGGCGAGGAGATGTAGGCGAGCGCCAGCCGGGTCACCGAAGCCCGTGTCCGTGTCATGCACGCAGAGGGCCTTCACAGCAGGAAGGCAGGCAGCATGCCGTCCTCTCCTGTCCCCCTTTCTTGGAGGAAGAGTGCAACAGCAACTTTGCACGTGCTTTGTGTAGCTTAAAGCAAGACTGTAAGGGATAATTAAAAGTAATAGAGCTTTGTGTTTTTTGGATTACTGTCACAGATGCTTATACTTGGCTTATTTGTGTTTCCTGGGTGTGGGCTGTAACAGTACATGTACATTCCCTTTAAATTCTGCAGGTTAATAAAATATTCTAACATACTGCATTGTTTTTAATCTAATACAGTTCTGATTACAAGATGACCCACCTATTTGAAGATATGTTTTTGGAAAAAGACTTTCTGAAGTCCAAATCTTCTTTTTTTTTTTTTTTAATTGACAAAAATGCCAAATATTGCAAATAAAACACATTTTATGGGCAGCTCCTCAACTCATCATTAAACCATGTACTGACAAACTGCCACCTTTATAGCAACAGTAAGCTGTTCTGACTGTTAACATTTTTAAGACAGTGTGTCTGGCTGTGCCATCTTCGAACATAACACTATATTTCATGACTGCTTGAGAGTTGTTTGATGCCGTTGCAATTGACAAAATGTAATTGACAAAAATGCAGCTAAAACACATTTTATGGGCAGCCCCTCAATTCATCATTAAACCATGTACTGACAAACTGCCACCTTTATAACCACAGTAAGCTGTTCTGACTGTTAACATTTTTAAGACAGTGTGTCTGGGCGTGCCATCTTCGAACATAACACTGTATTTCATGGCTGCTTGAGATTTGTTTGATGCCGTTGCAATTAACAAAATGTAATTGACAAAAATGCAGATAAAACACATTTTATGGGCAGCCCCTCAACTCATCATTAAACCATGTACTGACAAACTGCCACCTTTATAGCCACAGTAAGCTGTTCTGACTATTAACATTTTTAAGACAGTGTGTCTGGCTGTGCCATCTTCGAACATAACACTGTATTTCATGGCTGCTTGAGAGTTGTTTGATGCTGTTGCAATTAACAAAATGTAATTGACAAAAATGCAGATAAAACACATTTTATGGGCAGCTCCTCAACTCATCATTAAACCATGTACTGACAAACCGCCACCTTTATAGCCACAGTAAGCTGTTCTGACTGTTAACATTTGTGTGACAGTGTGTCTGGCCGTGCCATCTTTGAACATAGGCGCCCTGCACTCCTTTGAAAATCCATTGAATTATCCATACATAATAAAAGTAAAAGTTGTTTTTATGCCATTATTTGTGAATTTGAAAACAATTCTAGGCAGAAACAAATGCAAATATTTTTTGAAAAGGAGAGTGTATGAAGAAAGTCAAGATACAATTTACCTCAGACAGTTAATAAATAAATAAATATTTCAGGGACTTGCGTATGTTGAAAAAGGAGGGACACTGTGTCATTGGTGAAACCATGAATCATCTGATTTGTCATCACAATAAATGCTCGGTGAAGGCTTCATGTAGGAGGAAAACAAACAAACAAACAAACAAACAAACAATCCTTTAGATTTTCCACTGGACTCAGGTCAAGTCAGGCGTGATGACTAATTCAGCATTTTTGTACCAAAAGATCATTTTTATGTCTTTAATTCAAACCTGCACAGTAAAGTACAGTCCAGTAAAACTTAAATTCCACTTTTGCTTGATTGCACTGTACGACCGCGCTCTTGCCTGTTATGAAAGCATGCACGAGGAACGAAACGTGTGGCGTAATGAAATTACAGGGGACAAATTTACTATTTGGATTTGCTACAGTAACAGCATGATGAATTATGGCACTTTTTCTTTAGGGGACATTGCTTGAGGAAATGCTGTAAAGCGCCCATGGGACCCGCCAGTCATCAATCACACATGGCGCGGATGGTATGGGGTGGGGTGGGGGATTGCAGCGGCAGCCCCGAGGACTCGGGTTTGCGCAGCAGCCTGTAATCTAAATGGTGAAACTGAGCTCCAAGGCCCCCATGGGGCTGCCCGCTCTGTCGCCTGCAAAGAAAACAGATCAGGGGAGAGGGCTCAAGGTTTGTTTTCTCCCGTTTCTAGGTCATTATTTATTATGTGAAATATCAACGTCCTTGGCTCCTGCTGCATGGGATCGTCTCTCTTCCCCTCCAATTGACAGATCTCATTATAAGATAAACATGACAAAGATAGCTCCTAATGCTTCAGAGAAATGTAACACCATTAGCAGGTCATTGTCATCGTTCTAATGTGTCCTTTTAAGCCGCTTAGTGAACTGGTGCTGAAGTGTGATACAGGGATTAACCTATCACAGAGTTGCTGTGGAGGAGCTGAGCTGCCATTGATGGAAATTTTGGGACGAGTGTTGATATCTTCCCAGGCGCTGCGCAGACTCGTGGCAGAGCCTGATTCCTAAACACACAGAGGTTTCTGGGATATTTGGGGGGTGGGGGATGGATGTCTGCAGGATGCATCTCGGTACGGACCCAAATATGCAATACATAAATCCTCAGTGATGCACCGAAGAAAATGCATTAAAAAGTCAGCGGTTTTATTCGCATCTAAGTGCATGAAAATGATGTGTTCCCATTTATTTCCACGTATTACCTACTGCAGGCTGCTCGGAGTGACGCTGCGGTGATTATCTTCATTACTAAAACCTAGCGAGCACCACAAACAACATAAATCTTAATATATTGGTAAACTGCGTCTTATTTCTGTGACAAGCCTCAATTAACGAATGTGACTTTAAAGACTTGACAGCAATGATGGACCGAGGTTGAGCTTCTGCCCAAGTGAATTTCACATTCGAGTTGTGGAAATGACTTCAGAATTTGAATGACAGAAATCTCTTCCAGGGTTAAATGCTTATTTATGAGGCCATTGTTTAATTGTGCCGTACAGTAAAACCATCTGCGGCGATGAAGATGCATCGTTATCGCTCAGTCGCTCCGTGTGCTTTTGGTGATTGTTAGTGGACACAAATTCACTGATCAGTTTCACAACCTCATCAATCATCCCATTAGCTCTTAGTGTCACATTAACATGATATTAAAGTTTGCAAGAAACACAACGGCGACGAGTTAATGAGGATGCACGCCAACCAGGGGCGGCTCTGGAGGGTTTTTCCCCCCTTTTTGTGCCGCTCGGAGGGCACATAATTACTTAGTGATGGGTCAACAGACTTTATAGTAAATGTGCAAAAAAATGCATTTTAAAGGAAATTTAATCTCATGTCTGTTTATTTGAAAGGCGTAAAGCATGTTAATGAAGAGCAGTATAAAATAAACATTAGCAAAACGGTAAATTTTTAGCCATGCTTATACTTTTGAGAAGCATTTACTGAAAAAAAAAGTTTGAAGGACCTAAATTACATGGTGAGGACACTTTTCCAGGTATGTGAGATGCAAATAAAGGAAATGCTTAAAATGTGGCGGTTAAGAAGGATGTAGTTGGGAGGTCTGGGGATTGGGGGGGCGAAAATGTTAAATTTTAGTCTGTTGTTACTGAATAGGTGACAAACAATACAATTCACCCAGTCATATAGACTATACAACGTAAAAACACACAGGACAACACAAAATACAGACAACAGAACAGGGGCCTGTACTATGAAGTGGGGTTAACTTACTCAGATGTAACCCAGGGTCAACCTCTTAAACCGGGGTTGACAAAACCTGGTTTCCTCGAGTGGTGTTAATCGGTACTACGACGCTGAATAAGATGTTGATTTTTTGAACCTGTGTTAACCTAATTGGAGTTTGTGCACGTTCACATAAAAGGGGCAGGTTGCAGCACACGTCACCATTTTTCAATGATGGCGCGGTCACCTTACTTTACCGAAGAAGAATGCACGATTATTATGCAGAGCTACAAGGAATTTAAATTAACGTTAAGGGGGAAATTGAACACATCGTCTGCCAATAAAGAAGACAGGCTTGTTGGCAACGTATTGCTGATCGGGTAAATGCGTAAATTCAATTCAATTGTTCTCCAAATCTGTTACGGATGATTAACCTGTGGAATGTCTAATATGTGTTAAAAAATGACCCTCTTTCATTAATTACGCCCAGATGCAACACGATTCAGAAGTGGGCATAAGCCTACTAATAAATGTTAGGTTAATCTAATGTTTCCTAAATAGGCTACCTTGACTGTATGATTGCTATTCCTAATCCTGTCAATATGTCAGATGTAATAGCAGCAGGTGAAGATGAAATATAAAAACATCCTTCAGAACGGTAGGTTTATATTCATAGCTTGATAAGCCCCACTTCACCTAATTAATGGACATGCATTAGACCTATTTTGATATTAGTAATTACCTGCGATTGCATAAAACCCTTCTTTGATTGGCATTGTGGATAAATGACCAGGGAAAACGACAAATGCATCCAACAGTTCAGATAGAACAAGTACTACCTTGCGAATCATACGACATACAGTATTCTTGCTCAGATGTTCAGCATCACTGATGGAATACGTAAATTGTCCACTGGCAAAATAGGCACAAGGCACATTATCTGCTCGATCGTCGGGGCATTGCTACACTGTAAAAAATGACTTGTTTTTACAGGAAAACGCTGGCAGCTGTGGTTACCAGGGAATTCCTGTAAAACATACAGCAGCATAGTAGATAACATTACAGACATAATATGTATATGGATTTACAGTGAATGAACCACGGCTGACTCACATTAAAGGAACTGTTAAATCTACAAACAAGAGCTCTTTTTTTTTTGTACACTTAACTGCTGTATTTTTTACAGGAATTCCCTGGTAACCACAGCTGCCAGTGTTTTCCTGTAAAAACAACAGTCTTTTTTTACAGTGTACGATGGGTGATGTTACAGACTTCTGGCCCGATCAGCTGACAAAGATAACGAATTCCCTCGGCTGAGGATCTATATCTTTCATAGAGAATATCGTCCGGGTATGTCAGCGGATTCCGGCGGTCTTTAAAAACCCTCGCCCTGGAAGAGAGCCCCTCACAATTTGTGCCCCAATATCAAACGGATCATCCAGGTAGGCCGGCATTGTCTTCGGAGTGATTGAAGGTGGATGGACGGTACTTATAAAGGGAGTGGTGAAGCGAAAACCTCAAGCTAACCGAGAACATAACCTGCTCGGAGCAGGTTTGGCGCAAAGCGTAACTTGCCATGGCAGCATACCTCAATCAAAACCTATCCACCTTTCGTAGTACGGGTTAACTGGGAAGTTACTCCACACGTCATCAACTTACTCCCGAAGTTACCCTGATAAGCCAGTAACCCTGATTCATAGTACAGGCCCCAGTTCTCATTCCGATTAGTGCAGTAACACAACAAATATAAACTCTTTTTTAAACTACATAGTATAGTGTGCACTGTGCCTTATTTGCCTTGCTATGATTTGTTTTAGATGGGTTTTAAAAGTGGTGCGTGTGTGTGGGGGGGCATTCCCATATTGCAGGTGGTATATTGTTCCAGATTGTACTACAGTGGTCCCTCGCTATAACGCGGTTCACCTTTCGCGGCCTCGCAGTTTCGCAGATTTTTTTAGTCCAATTTTGCATGCTTTTTTTTTTTTTTTTTACAGTGCACTGTGTTCTGCGTCCTCATCAAGCAGGCCGGCCACGGCACCGCGAAGGCAGAGCACGCGCATTGTGGTCTGCGTGTCTGTTTATAAGAATCTTCTCACCCAGAAGAAAACAGAGTGCCAACAACTACCCATAACTGTGTTCTTCACTCGGAAAAAGACACTTGTAGCGAGGTGTGACTCAGTGGAAAAAGGCGCGACAGCTCCTTTTTCTACTTTTTGTAACTCCCGCGTTAAATGAGGGACCACTGTACATTCAACTGTAACAGACTGTCCATTATTTAGAGTCGTCTCCTTTCTCTGGTCCTGACCAAGACAGCGTCTCTACATCTGGAGTTGGTCCCTGACCGCCGGACTGTGGCTGCCCACTGCTCCTAGTGGTTGAATTGTGTCTGACTGTAATTAGGATGAGTTAAATGCAGAGGACAAATTTCATTGGATGTATATGGACAATGACAATAAAGGCTGTATTCTATTCTATTCTATTCATATGTGGTGCCTTTGAAGGAGACCCCATAGTCCCCTCTGATAGCGTCTCTAGTGGTTTTGTCACTATTTGTTTTAATTTAATTAAGTATAATTACTTAACAAGTGCCTGCTCTGGATGTAAGATATTATATGGATTTGCACTGCCAACATAAAATTTTATGACAATGGTGAAAAGGGTTGAAAAGGATATGAAAAGGGTTTTCTGTCAAAGTGCCAAACAATACACATCAGATAGATGTAACAGTGCTAATTGTTGTTTAAAAATATAAGAACCCCTTCTGATGTTGGCAGGATGTGCATCCCAGAAGGACAAGGTCTATGTGAAGATCACAGGTGTCCATGGAGGTGATCAAGTACTCAGATTCCTGACCTGCAGTCTAAGGACTCCTTGGGGGAAGGCTTTGATTGCTTGCAAGATTTCTTTTGGAGAACTTCTCAAAATTTGAAGTGTATATATGTCAAGGCAGAAACTGCAATCTGGCAGAATCACAGTTTCTGCCAGGAGAGATTGCGATCATGATCTCCACCAGTATTGTTTGTAGAATCTTGAAGAAAAAAATGAATTTCATCCATTTTGGAATAAGGCTGTAACATAAAATGTGGAAAAAGTGAAGCACTGTGGATACTTTAAGGATGCACTGCCAATACTGACATACACACTCCCATCTGACTGATTTATGTATTGCACCCAGTGAGTCAAAACGTCACACATTATTCCCAAGACATGTTTTTTATATATATATATATATATATATATATATATATATATATATATATATATATATATATATATATATGAGGTCTGTTAGATAACAAACCGACCCTTTTATTTTTTTTTTAACTATATGGATTTGAATGACGTGCGATTACACCAATCATGCTTGAACCCTCGTGCGCATACGTGAGTTTTTTCACGCGTGTTGGTGACGTCATTTCCCTGTGGGCAGGCCTTGAGTGAGATGTGGTCCCGCCCTCTCGGCTGAATTCCTTTGTTTCACACGCTGCTCGAGACGGCGCGCGTTGCTTTATCAAAATTTTTTCTGGACCTGTGAGGAATATCCGAGTGGGCACTATTCGAGAAATTTAGCTGGTTTTCGGTGAAAGGTTTAACGGCTGATGAGAGATTATGGGGTGTTTCTGTCGCTGTAAGGACTTCCCACGGAGCGGGACGTCGCGCAGCGCTTCCAGGCGCCGTCGTCTGGCTGTTTCGATCTGAAATCATCCTAATTTAAGGCTCTGTTGACCCAGGACATCGTGAGAGAACAGAGAAGATTCAGAAGAGGCCGGCATGAGGACTTTATGCGGACATTCCACTGTTTAAGGACATTTTTTAATGAAAGACGTGCGCCGAGTCGTCACGGAAACGACTCGGCGAATCTGTGTGCGCCGCGACAGGAAAAACACCTCCGTGTTGAAAACCATTTGTAAAATTCAGGCGGCTTTTGATGGCTTTCAACAAGTGAGTAACTGAGAAATTGTTTAACAGCTTGGGCATGTTCCAACTTGCCCGTTAAGGTTTCCAACGGAGGTGTTTTTCCTGTCGCGACCCCCCGCGGTCGGGTCCAGCCTGACATGCGACTCTGCCTGCACGTTCTTTCATTACAAAATGTCCGTTAACAATGGAATGTCCGAATAAACTCCTCATGCCGACTTCTTCTGAAAGTTCTTTGTTCTCTGACGACTTACTGGGTCAACAGAGCCTGAAATGTGGAAGTTTTCAACTTGAAACGGCGAGACGCTGCCACCTCGAAGCGCAGATCGCCGTCAGGCGCCGTGGGCCGTCCTTAAAGCGACACTACCAGACCAAAATCTCTCATCAGCCGTTAAAATTTTTACCGAAAACCAGCTGAATTTATTGAATGGTGTCCACTCAGTTGTGCCTTAAAGTTTTGAAAAAAATTTTATCAAACAAAGCAACAGTCTCTGAGCCATTCCTAAACAATGAAAAAAATCGACGAGAGGGTGGACGACTCCTCACTCAAAGACTGCCCACAGGCGAATGACGTAACCGACAGGTGTGAAAAAACTCTCACATGCCCACGAGGGTTCAAGCATGTCTGATGTAATCACACGTGATTCAAATCCATATGGTTTTTGAAAAAAATAATAAGGTCGGATACTTTTCTAATAGACCTTGTATATATATATATATATATATATATATATATACATATATATATATATATGTATATATACATATATATATATATATATGTATATGTATATATATATATATGTATATATATATATATATGTATATATATATATATATATATACCAAATTTCTACTGGTAGGAGACTCTGTTCGCAATCCTTCTGGTAGAATGTCTACCAGATTGCAGTTTCTACCTTGACATATACATATTACATAAATTTATAACTTATAAATTTATAACTCAGTTTATTTTCAAATCCTGGAAATTTCAAAATCCTGACATGGTGGTGATGGAATCCCAGTGATGGAATATCCAGGATCAGGGTCATCTTGGACTCATCCGCCCCCCACAAACCATCTAAGGTTTCCTCTAATGATGTTTCAAGCTGTGACCTTCTGGGATGCAAGACAACAGGACTTTATTCTTCTAACAGGACAGAAAACACAATTTTGAAAATTTAGGAGCACGTTCAATCACAACACCAGAAAAAACAACACAGCAAACAACAAATGGCGATCAGAGAAGCTACGGCTCCCCTTGTCCTTGTCAAAGACGTATTTGTGCATTTAAGTACGCATCACATTTTTAAAACATTATCAGATGAACCCTGATGTTGTTGTCATGGCGATCCAGAAATCAAAGAGAGCTCCTGAGTGAGCAAACGGTGCCTCATAATATTCACCGGCATTCCTTACTCCAAATTTAAAGGCGATAAGATATTAAACTGTTTGCAAGGTCTAGTTTCATGGCTCAGCAGGAATTATTAAACCATTTCTGATTGCATTTTCATATGACCTTGTTTTCAAAGGGTAAAGCAATCAATACAATAGCCATTAGCACCGTTGTTCGTGAAATAGTAATCATTTCTTGAGCTGCAGAATCTCCTTTAGCTTCTTATTTATTTATTTATTGAGCATATGGATGGAGACCAGGCCCGCTAGGTGAGATGGATGTGATGAATAGAGCCCCAAGATGCAAATTAAAATGTTTGTAATTAAACCCACTGATCATAATGGCTTTTGTGCTGCAGTCCTGCTGATTCTTGCTGCAAAACAAGATGGAATTTTGTACAGAATATTTCCTAAATTTAAGCCTTAAGTGCTGCAGGATCGTGCTCCTTCATTGTATTTTCTGATTGGTTTTTAATCCCCATTGAGATATTTTGAGGATTGTCAAACGGCACACTGGAGCGATCTTGTTTGCGGACCAGTAACGCGCTAAATCACGGCGTACTATTGAGGGTAATGGGACTATTTATTCAGCTTTGTTAGGGGAAAAGGTCATGTGATCAGGGGTTAGTAATTATAGCATGCGCTTAATTACATTAGCAAACTCCCGTCTTTTCAGATTATCTGTAACGCAAAAAAGAACATATACACACAGAGATTTGATTATGTTAATAAGCAGCGTTTTATACATGGTAATGGAGGCCTAGTTCAAAGCCATTAGTGCTGTGAGGAATATCCATTTGAGTTTTCGGAGCTCTCAAACGCAGCTCGGCTCAAAGTGCACATTGTTTAATGGTATCGATCAACGGTCGAGCGAGCTCCGGGGCTTTTGCTCATTACTGCGTCTTATTCATGCTTTCTTGGGTAATGATGCCCACACAGCAATTACTGCCACAGTCATTTAGATGATCTGAGAGTAAAATCGTTATCACCAAAAAAAAGATGACGGGGAAACATTAAAAATGTTTTATTAAAATAAAAGGTCAAGACTTTAAGCACATCGACTTCGGGAATATCTTTGTCACGAGTGAGCGTCGGGTCAAGAGCAGAAATGCAAGAAAATTCAGAGTAACTTGCTCTTTTGATCATTTTATCACTTTTATTTTTACAGCCCTAATCATATTCAAACACACAGTGTGACAGACAGCTGTACCTTAATTTTAAATTAACATGGTGTTTTAATTTAATCAGCAACATCAACAACAACAAAACAGTATGAGGTTTGAGTTTACACTTTTGTAGATGATGAGGTAATTGTACCTGAGTATGAAGACAATTAGGGTGATGGCAATCTGATATTTGACCCCAGTGACCTTGACTTTCACCAAAATGTTTGACCTCTGGCTGACCTTTCCAGTTCACCTAAATGTGTGGCAAATTTGATCCAAATTAGGTTAAAAATTAAATTCCTTGACGACAGTCTTGGCCAAAATGTGTTCTTTAAGGGTAGTTTTGTTTTCAACCTTTACTGAAATATTAAGTTTGGTAGAAATGAGCAAAATGATGTGGGACAAGTCGACACAGAACCCCACTGATTGATCTTTGGAAATCTGGTGTTTGGCAGTTTTGGACCAGACCTCAAAAATGACTATTTTGCTACAAATCATAACCATGTGTGTGTGTGTGTGTGTGTGTGTGTGTGTGTGTGTGTGTGTGTGTGTGTGTGTGTGTGTGTGTGTGTGTGTGTGTGTGTGTGTGTGTGTGTGTGAAAATTTAGATCTTTGATCACAGTGACCTTGACCCCAGTGACTGATCTTTAATTACTTTGATCTTGCCTGGCCAATTCCAGAATCCAACAACTTGCAAAGTCTGTTGGTTATCAGAATGAAAATCAAACTTGTGATCTTTGATCCTAAGGAGATTGATCTTTCTGAAAACAAACCCTTTAGAAGTGAATCTGGGGTTGACAGTCATCCACATATCGAGTTTGTTGGAAATTAACCAAAGGATCTGGGAGGAGTAGCGAAACAGACAGACAAATGTTGCTCAAATATTAGTGTGATGCTGCATTCTAATACAGTCCCAACTGTTCCCTGTGGACGGAGTAAGAAACAAACAAATACAGCGAATCTGAGTGAAGTTTCTGTGGTTAGAAAACTGGAAAAAGTGTAAATTTTATTGCACAAAAACAAAATGTCATGGAAAATGTAACGTAAGAAGCTTTCTTGACATTTGTCACTTCTTTGAAGATAACGGGCGTCTTTGAACAGATGGCAAAATTCTTTGGCATGTGCATTTGTGATGTTGGTTGGCTTGGCTAGAAGTCACCAAGCTTCCAGTTCTAGTAATCGAATTGAATTGTGACTCAATGAAAGTAGCGCAAAATTAACCTCACATCTTATAAGCAATCGCACCAATTTTAGGTCCAACCACAACAAAAGCCAGCAAACACCCATTTAAACATCATTTCCTGTGGCTTAGTCGTGCAATCGAACAGAATTGAATAAAAAAAAAATATGGTGTCACCGTCTGTCTTACTGTCACTTATTGTCGGTCCTCTCCTCTTTTTCCATCTCTCCCTATCAATGAGGTGGCAAACATCCCAGACCTGCTCAGTCAACTGGCTCAAGATTTATTCTTTGTAACAAATCTGCAACAGCTGGAGAGTCGGGGAATGCATGTAAACTTTGTGTGTGTAGTGTGGTGACAAGTCAGGCTTAATCAAGCTCCCAGTGGCTGGATGAGAGGATCGCAGGGGAGCAGCATATGGGGAGCAGAGCGGTGAACAGGCAGGAAGAGAGACGCACAGCTACACATCCGGTTACACATCCGGTGCAGTAGCAGTCGACAAAAGTGGACAGACACAGCTGTGGACAAATATATGTTTTGCCAATCCTGTGGTGGTTTGTAAAGATGATTACATTCTCTCGTTGTGTCTCTGGCTGTCGACTGATTTTGATGATGACTGAGTTGGAATGTTGGCATTTTCTTATCTTACACACCAGCTTTATTTCTACTCACTTGGATAGTACTGGAAGAAAGTCGGTGTTGTCTCCCCACCAGAATTCTAGATCTGTGAGGGTACACCAGGTGACACAGTTCCAGAAAGATACAGATGTTGTCCCATAGTTGACCCTAGGTGACCAGGAGGCCTTTGCTGAATGCACCTTCTACTGTGGTGTTTGCTGAGCATCATACATTGTAGAGTAAAATATACTCTGTCATGACTACATTTGGTCCCAGTCCAAATAGAGTTTAAATATACTCTATCACAGTGTTAAATATGTTCTATCACAGCGTTAAATCAGTTCAATCACAGTGATAAATCACTTCAATCACAGTGTTAAATCAGTTCAATCACAGTGTTAAATCGGTTCAATCAGTGATAAATCAGTTCTATCACAGTGTTAAATTTGTTCAATTACAGTGCTAAATCAGTTTAATCACAGTGTTAAATCAGTTCAATCAGTGTTAAATTTGTTCAATTACAGTGCTAAATCAGTTCAATTACAGTGCTAAATCAGTTCTATCACAGTGTTAAATCAGTTCTATCACAGTGTTAAATCAGTTCTATCACAGTGTTAAATCGGTTCAATCAGTGATAAATCAGTTCTATCACAGTGTTAAATCAGTTCTATCACAGTGTTAAATTTGTTCAATTACAGTGCTAAATCAGTTCAATCACAGTGTTAAATCAGTTCAATCACAGTGTTAAATTTGTTCAATTACAGTGCTAAATCAGTTCAATTACAGTGCTAAATCAGTTCAATCACAGTGTTAAATCGGTTCAATCAGTGATAAATCAGTTCTATCACAGTGTTAAATTTGTTCAATTACAGTGCTAAATCAGTTCAATCACAGTGTTAAATCGGTTCAATCAGTGATAAATCAGTTCTATCACAGTGTTAAATTTGTTCAGTTACAGTGCTAAATCAGTTCAATCACAGTGTTAAATCAGTTCAATCAGTGTTAAATTTGTTCAATTACAGTGCTAAATCAGTTCAATTACAGTGCTAAATCAGTTCTATCACAGTGTTAAATCAGTTCTATCACAGTGTTAAATCAGTTCTATCACAGTGTTAAATCGGTTCAATCAGTGATAAATCAGTTCTATCACAGTGTTAAATTTGTTCAATTACAGTGCTAAATCAGTTCAATCACAGTGTTAAATCAGTTCAATCACAGTGTTAAATTTGTTCAATTACAGTGCTAAATCAGTTCAATTACAGTGCTAAATCAGTTCTATCACAGTGTTAAATCAGTTCTATCACAGTGTTAAATCAGTTCTATCACAGTGTTAAATCGGTTCAATCAGTGATAAATCAGTTCTATCACAGTGTTAAATTTGTGCAATTACAGTGCTAAATCAGTTCAATCACAGTGTTAAATCGGTTCAATCAGTGATAAATCAGTTCTATCACAGTGTTAAATTTGTTCAATCACAGTGTTAAATCGGTTCAATCAGTGATAAATCAGTTCTATCACAGTGTTAAATTTGTTCAATCACAGTGCTAAATCAGTTCAATTACAGTGCTAAATCAGTTCTATCACAGTGTTAAATTGGTTCAATCAGTGATAAATCAGTTCTATCACAGTGTTAAATTTGTTCAATTACAGTGCTAAATCAGTTCTATCACAGTGTTAAATCAGTTCTATCACAGTGTTAAATCAGTTCAATCACAGCGTTAAATCAGTTCTATCATAGTGTTAAATCAGTTCTATCACAGTGTTAAATCAGTTCTATCACAGTGTTAAATCAATTCTGTCACACTGTTAAATCAGTTCAGTCACAGTGCTAAATCAGTTCTATTAGTGTTAAATCAGTTCAATCACAATGCTAAATCAGTTCTACCACAGTCTAAAATCAACTCTATCATAGTGTAAAATCAGCTCTCATTGGAGTTGAAAAACTTGATTTGACAAGACGGAAGAGCTGATTTTACGCCATAATAGAGTCTATTTAACTCTATTTAGGGTCCCTTCACACGTAGTACGAATATGTACAACTCAGGGCGACTCACGGCGAAACAGCTCATCTGAGCAAACCATGAACCATCGCGCTGACGGGCAGGTGTGCCCGATCCCAGTGCGATGGTTCGTACATGCGATGGTGTCTTTCGAGCGACGAGGTGCACCACACTGTGCCACTGATGTGGAGGAAAATAAAATAAAAACCAGCTGTATAATTAGTGAATATCACCTGGTTGATATAAATAATAAATAAAAGGGGACCTAATACAGAAGCCCGCGGTTAAATAACCCTGGTTAAATAAACAAATGCCACTCACAGGATTCGAACCCGCACACTCTGATTACCAGACAGAAACTTTACCACGCACTACAATCACTGTCTTGTAAGAGGAGCTTGAAATGGTTAAAATCAACAAGCAGATAAACATGTCTTCTAAAAAAAAAACAATGTGGTAACTGATCACTGTTGGCTTGTTCTGGTCCTGCAACATGCTGCTCACAGCCCTCAAGGCCCAACACGCATGTCCTGTCAAACATGACATTCAGATCGCCTGCTGCGTGTCCACATGAACTGACAGTCTGTTTCCCCAGCCTGTTGCAAAAGTGATATATGTTTTTATGTATTTCCACACAACCACACACTCGCACATGTCCGTCAAAATGCGGGACGTGTTCTGCAGCTGTGACGTCCAGAACGGGAGATTTCTCAACAGCTGTGGGTAGCGAGCCACGCCCCCTGTCCTGTCAGCGCACAGACAAAGATGTCACTGTGATCAGATGAGATGTTTTGCATGTGGGGGAGTGCAAACCACACACACACAGATGTGTTGGGGTGGGGGGGGCACGAAACATGCACATATGTGTTGTGGGGGGAGCCGACACTCTGGCACGCCACATGTGTAATCGGCAACTCCACAGTCGTGGGGCACTTAGACAAATTTCATAACCAGCTTGACAGTGATCGTCTGCTGACTGTTTTCGTGATGACAGTACGAATGGCCACACATTTTCTAAGTGCCAAACGAGCGGTGTTAGATGTTCGTGCGTGACAATTGGAATTTGGCCGACACCTGCCGCGAGTGGGTTCGATGGGCTCTCACAGCCGCTGGTGTGCACAAATAGTTGTAGCAACAGGTGTATGAGGCGTTAGAGGCAGCTACGAATTTACAAGTTTTGCATAAGATTCTTGCTTCATGCACACTTAATGCACATTTCGACCAACTTCGCACATGTGTGAAGGGGACCTTAGATCTTTATGATCCTACAGATAATTTGTAACACCTTTCAATATGACTGGAGCATTTTTAAAATTTGACCCCTGTGTAATTCTTCAATTGACACCTAATTAGTTCAACAGATGTTAATGCTATTTTTCTATCCTTGCTAATAAATCCTACACACCGCCGCTTTACAGCTTTGCCTGCAGGATTTCTGCCATCCTCTTCATCAGCCAACCTGTTTGTGTTTCCACAGTGCATCTAAAGAACAGAGCCATTGTGCACCTTCCATGGTTCAAGGCAGTTGCTGAGGCATTACACTTGTTCTGCCCAGACTATTTTAAAAAAGCGTGTGTTTTGTACAGTATGTAGCAAAAGGTGGTAACCATGGTTACACAATTAAAGAAATGAGACCTTTCTTGGTATTGTTGAACACTGTGCAGTCAGTGCATTCACTACTAAGTTTGGAACATCACCCTTAAAAGCCTTTCAAAACTCGCAAAACCTTGATACGCACATACAAAGTGTAAACTTTATTGAACACAAGAGGAAGGATGACGCATAAATAGATGGATTCTGTGTGGGGGGTGTTTTGTCATGATGCATTGTAGTTTCTCCTCGGGAACACATGGCAAGGTATTTACCGAGCCATCTGCTAAAATCGCCTGGCTGAATTGAGCTGACGTCCAGTTGCTAAGGAAATGGATGCTTTTCAAAGCGGTCAGTCAGTGTTGCACACCTGTCAGTGTAAAAGGACCCTGACTTTCTCTTTTTCCTTTCACTCAAGTCAAATCAATGTGACGATTGTTTTTTTTACCCCGACGATTGTTTTTTTCTTACCAGTGATGGCTGTGATGATGAATGCTGTTTACATTTGCTTTTTCATTCGTTGTGCTATCAGCGGTGACTGTGCAGACCTCATTGTCTGTCTGACTGCTTCAGCTCACCGAGTCCTGGGACATGGATTTGTGACACCTTTCCACTGTTCAACAATAATCTGTTGTTTTTTGAGGATTTGCTCCAAAGCAGAGGAGTTGTATCTTGATTTTGAAGACTTGTAAAGTAGACAACACTGGGCATCTGCTCGATTCAATATTTTAGCAAAAGCTGAAAGATTTTCATGCAAGAATACAGATCACATTGAGAGCTGAGTCTCCCATGTGCCTTCTGGCAAACTCTAGCTAAAATGAAATGTAACATTTTAACATCAGACACTGCATGGATATATATATATATATATATATATATATATATATATATATATATATATATATATATATATATATATATATATATGTATACGAGGGCTGTCCATAAAGTATAGGTCCTTTTTATTTTTTTCAAAAACTATATGGATTTCATTCATATGTTTTTACGTCAGACATGCTTGAACCCTCGTGCGCATGCGTGAGTTTTTCCACGCCTGTCGGTGACGTCATTCGCCTGTGAGCACTCCTTGTGGGAGGAGTCGTCCAGCCCCTTGTTGGAATTCCTTTGTCTGAGAAGTTGCTGAGAGACTGGCACTTTGTTTGATCAAAATTTTTTCTAAACCTGTGAGGCACATCGAAGTGGACACGTTTCGAAAAATTCAGCTGGTTTTCAGTGAAAATTTTAACGGCTGATGAGAGATTTTGAGGTGATACTGTCGCTTTAAGGACTTCCCACGGAGCGAGACGTCGCGCAGCGCTCTCAGGCGCCGTTGTCAGCCTGTTTCAAGCTGAAAACCTCCATATTTCAGGCTCTATTGATCCAGGACGTCGTGAGAGAACAGAGAAGTTTCAGAAGAAGTCGATTTCAGCATTTTATCCGGATATTCCACTGTTAAAGGAGATTTTTTTAATGAAAGACGTGCGGACGGATTGCAGCGTCCGCGACGCTCTGCCACAGGAAAAACACCTCTGTTGGAAGCCTTAAGGACAAGTTGGAACATGTCCAGCTGTTAAACAATTTCTCATATACTCACTCCACTGAAAGCCATCAAAAGCCGCCTGGATTTTACAAATGGTTATCAACACGGAGGTGTTTTTCCTGTGCCGCCGCACCGCGCCGGCTGCGTCCCGACGCACGGACCCGTCCGCACGTCTTTCATTAAAAAAATCTCCTTTAACAGTGGAATATCCGGATAAAATGCTGAAACCGACTTCTTCTGAAACTTCTCTGTTCTCTCACGACGTCCTGGATCAATAGAGCCTGAAATGTGGAGGTTTTCAGCTTGAAACAGGCTGACGACGGCGCCTGAGAGCGTTGCGCGACGTCTCGCTCCGTGGGAAGTCCTTAAAGCGACAGTATCACCTCAAAATCTCTCATCAGCCGTTAAAATTTTCACCGAAAACCAGCTTAATTTTCGAACCGTGTCCACTTCGATGTGTCTCACAGGTTTAGAAAAAATTTTGATCAAACAAAGCGCCAGTCTCTCAGCAACTTCTCAGACAAAGGAATTCCAACAAGGGGCTGGGCGACTCCTCCCACAAGGAGTGCTCACAGGCGAATGACGTCACCGACAGGCATGGAAAAACTCACGCATGCGCACGAGGGTTCAAGCATGTCTGACGTAAAAACATATGAATGAAATCCATATAGTTTTTGAAAAAAAATAAAAAGGACCTATACTTTATTGACAGCCCTCGTATATATAAACACATGGCGTTTATCACAACTAAATAAATCACTTTTACAGTCAGGGGATGGATACATGTTGTTGTTGTTGTTCATTCAGCTGCTCCCGCTGTTGTTCGGGGTCGCCACAGTGGATACAACCAGATCCGCATTGGTAATTGGCACAAGTTTTTTTTTACGCTGGATGCCCTTCCTGATGCAACTCCAGTTTTACCTGGACCTGGAGAAACACACACAGCCACTGGTGTTCCAAAGAGGTCTCCCATCCAAGTACTAACTGAACTGACTGAAATGATGAACACTTCCCCCCCACCACGACTCCCCCCCAAAAAGACATCTAAAAACAGAGGCCGGGTTGAAAAATGCCTGAGTTCACGCCCTGACGTGACCTCCTGCTGTGTCTTTGCACGACAACTCCAAAATAAGTGAGCTGATGTGGATCAGCGCTGACATGAGAAATACTGGTTGAGAAGTGAACCAGTGAAAGCGGCACGCTGTAGTTCATCACAGCCGGGCCACATCACTGAACAGGTGGTTATGATTGCTTTGGCGTCACCGTCCTACAGCCTTTGGCTACGAGCATTTCCCAAAAGGAGTTAACGTAGGACAGCGTCCCGGGTTTGTGATGAGTTTCAGAGGATGTGGCTGCTGGGCAGGGTGTGACCTTTGAGGAGACGCTTTGTCATCTCAGCCTGAGCTCTGCGTTGCCGTCTGGGTGACACCTACAAAGGTCAGCACGGGGGCAGACTGGTGGTCATAAATCAACAAGGTAACGTGGGACATGGCGTCCTTTTGGTGCCTTGTCCCAGTTTGAACAGGAGAAATGATTTGCTATTAAAATGGAAATTTCCAACTCAAATGAAAGGTTTGAAATATGTATCGCCCTGAAAAGTCAGAGGGATGTGATTCTGTGCTGAAGGTGGAACTCTTTAAGAGCTTCGTGATGAAGCCGTCTGGGTTATAGGCACGAGTCCTCCAGTGAACACTTGTGTTACACAAATATCTCAGTGAAAACACGTTTCACAAATTCAGTTATTATTTGGGTTCTTTGAAAATTTAATTATTGAGATATATAAAATCCCCCAAATAACTTTAGATTATCATCTGTTGAACCATGAGTCTTTCTTGAGAGCAAATAATGGGAAAATACTGAGCAAAGTCCTTCTAAATTAGATATTTAATCCAGTTTCAGCTCATTATTGATAAATGCTGTCACTGTATTGCACCACTGTTTCCTTATTTTAGCTTAACGTTGCAATCTTTTGGCTTGTTGCTCATTGAAACCCAACATTAGCAGGAGCCGAACACCTCCACTGAGAGCAAGGTGTTGTGTGGGCCGCTGAAGAGGAGGTACTGCTGGCCCACCACCACCAGAGGGCACCCTGCCTGGAATGCGGGCTCCAGGCACCAGAGGGCGCTGCCGCCTCACAGGAGCAGCCGGGGAGACAGCTGACACTCATCACCTATGACAGCTGTCACCACTCATCTGATCAGCATCGGTATACCAGCAAGACGTCATCTCCACCTCTTTGCCGAGATATCGTTCTACCTGGAAGGTAACGTACCTCAGCTGACTGTTTGACAGTATTCTTTGTGACTTTGTGCGTTGTATTGTGGACTACTTTTCCAACGAGAGGTGGAGGCAGCTTTCCTGCCGTACGGATTCCGGGGTGCAAACGCGCCCTCATTTAATTGCTTTTTGTTCCTCGCCAGCAGTACCAGGTCCGACACGCGGAGGCAGTGGCCACCTGGGAGTTCGGGACTTGGCGGCTCCAGTATTCCCGGGGTCTGGTGGCGGAGGAAATCGTGTGTTTCCGGTTCTGCTTTGGACAGGCGTCTCCTATCTTCGAGCCTGCCCACATGACACCTTTGTGAATTGACTCTTGTCTATTGTTGTAATCTGTTGTATTTGTTGTGCACATTCACAACAGTAAAGTGTTGTTATTTGACCTACTCCACTGTCCGTTCATTTGCGCCCCCTGTTGTGGGTTCGTGTACCTACACTTTCCCAACACAAGGGGGTGTATAATGTACTTAAAAATACATAATTACATGCACATGTGCTAATATAAATACATACATGCTCACGTTAGCCTGCTAGGGATGCTAAGGTGATGCTAATGGGCTACACTTTGCATGAAACCTCGCTGTCATCACATAACATGATGCTTAACAGCCTAATGTCAGTACAAAACCCACGAACGGGATTGACATTAGCGTGAAACCTCGCTATCATCACATAACATGATGCTTAACAGCCTAATGTCAGTACAAAACCCACGAACGGGATTGACATTAGCGTGAAACCTCGCTATCATCACATAACGTGATGCTTAACAGCCTAATGTTAGCACAAAATCTCACGAATGGCCTTGACATTAGCATGAAACCTCACTATCATCACATAACATGATGCTTAACAGCCTAATGTCAGTACAAAACCCACGAACGGGATTGACATTAGCGTGAAACCTCGCTATCATCACATAACGTGATGCTTAACAGCCTAATGTTCAATCAATCAATCAATCAATTTTTTTATATAGCGCCAAATCACAACAAACAGTTGCCCCAAGGCGCTTTATATTGTAAGGCAAGGCCATACAATAATTATGTAAAACCCCAACGGTCAAAACGACCCCCTGTGAGCAAGCACTTAGCTACAGTGGGAAGGAAAAACTCCCTTTTAACAGGAAGAAACCTCCAGCAGAACCAGGCTCAGGGAGGGGCAGTCTTCTGCTGGGACTGGTTGGGGCTGAGGGAGAGAACCAGGAAAAAGACATGCTGTGGAGGGGAGCAGAGATCAATCACTAATGATTAAATGCAGAGTGGTGCATACAGAGCAAAAAGAGAAAGAAACAGTGCATCATGGGAACCCCCCAGCAGTCTACGTCTATAGCAGCATAACTAAGGGATGGTTCAGGGTCACCTGATCCAGCCCTAACTATAAGCTTTAGCAAAAAGGAAAGTTTTAAGCCTAATCTTAAAAGTAGAGAGGGTGTCTGTCTCCCTGATCTGAATTGGGAGCTGGTTCCACAGGAGAGGAGCCTGAAAGCTGAAGGCTCTGCCTCCCATTCTACTCTTACAAACCCTAGGAACTACAAGTAAGCCTGCAGTCTGAGAGCGAAGCGCTCTATTAGGGTGATATGGTACTACGAGGTCCCTAAGATAAGATGGGACCTGATTATTCAAAACCTTATAAGTAAGAAGAAGAATTTTAAATTCTATTCTAGAATTAACAGGAAGCCAATGAAGAGAGGCCAATATGGGTGAGATATGCTCTCTCTTTCTAGTCCCCGTCAGTACTCTAGCTGCAGCATTTTGAATTAACTGAAGGCTTTTTAGGGAACTTTTAGGACAACCTGATAATAATGAATTACAATAGTCCAGCCTAGAGGAAATAAATGCATGAATTAGTTTTTCAGCATCACTCTGAGACAAGACCTTTCTGATTTTAGAGATATTGCGTAAATGCAAAAAAGCAGTCCTACATATTTGTTTAATATGCGCTTTGAATGACATATCCTGATCAAAAAATGACTCCAAGATTTCTCACAGTATTACTAGAAGTCAGGGTAATGCCATCCAGAGTAAGGATCTGGTTAGACACCATGTTTCTAAGATTTGTGGGGCCAAGTACAATAACTTCAGTTTTATCTGAGTTTAAAAGCAGGAAATTAGAGGTCATCCATGTCTTTATGTCTGTAAGACAATCCTGCAGTTGAGCTAATTGGTGTGTGTCCTCTGGCTTCATGGATAGATAAAGCTGGGTATCATCTGCGTAACAATGAAAATTTAAGCAATACCGTCTAATAATACTACCTAAGGGAAGCATGTATAAAGTGAATAAAATTGGTCCTAGCACAGAACCTTGTGGAACTCCATAATTAACTTTAGTCTGTGAAGAAGATTCCCCATTTACATGAACAAATTGTAATCTATTAGACAAATATGATTCAAACCACCGCAGCGCAGTGCCTTTAATACCTATGGCATGCTCTAATCTCTGTAATAAAATTTTATGGTCAACAGTATCAAAAGCAGCACTGAGGTCTAACAGAACAAGCACAGAGATGAGTCCACTGTCCGAGGCCATAAGAAGATCATTTGTAACCTTCACTAATGCTGTTTCTGTACTATGATGAATTCTAAAACCTGACTGAAACTCTTCAAATAGACCATTCCTCTGCAGATGATCAGTTAGCTGTTTTACAACTACCCTTTCAAGAATTTTGAGAGAAAAGGAAGGTTGGAGATTGGCCTATAATTAGCTAAGATAGCTGGGTCAAGTGATGGCTTTTTAAGTAATGGTTTAATTACTGCCACCTTAAAAGCCTGTGGTACATAGCCAACTAACAAAGATAGATTGATCATATTTAAGATCGAAGCATTAAATAATGGTACGGCTTCCTTGAGCAGCCTGGTAGGAATGGGGTCTAATAAACATGTTGATGGTTTGGATGAAGTAACTAATGAAAATAACTCAGACAGAACAATCGGAGAGAAAGAGTCTAACCAAATACCGGCATCACTGAAAGCAGCCAAAGATAACGATACGTCTTTGGGATGGTTATGAGTAATTTTTTCTCTAATAGTTAAAATTTTGTTAGCAAAGAAAGTCATGAAGTCATTACTAGTTAAAGTTAATGGAATACTCAGCTCAATAGAGCTCTGACTCTTTGTCAGCCTGGCTACAGTGCTGAAAAGAAACCTGGGATTGTTCTTATTTTCTTCAATTAGTGATGAGTAGAAAGATGTCCTAGCTTTACGGAGGGCTTTTTTTTTTATAGAGCAACAGACTCTTTTTCCAGGCTAAGTGAAGATCTTCTAAATTAGTGAGACGCCATTTCCTCTCCAACTTACGGGTTATCTGCTTTAAGCTACGAGTTTGTGAGTTATACCACGGAGTCAGGCACTTCTGATTTAAAGCTCTCTTTTTTAGAGGAGCTACAGCATCCAAAGTTGTCTTCAATGAGGATGTAAAACTATTGATGAGATACTCTATCTCACTTACAGAGTTTAGGTAGCTACTCTGCACTGTGTTGGTATATGGCATTAGAGAACATAAAGAAGGAATCATATCCTTAAACCTAGTTACAGCGCTTTCTGAAAGACTTCTAGTGTAATGAAACTTATTCCCCACTGCTGGGTAGTCCATCAGAGTAAATGTAAATGTTATTAAGAAATGATCAGACAGAAGGGAGTTTTCAGGGAATACTGTTAAGTCTTCTATTTCCATACCATAAGTCAGAACAAGATCTAAGATATGATTAAAGTGGTGGGTGGACTCATTTACTTTTTGAGCAAAGCCAATAGAGTCTAATAATAGATTAAATGCAGTGTTGAGGCTGTCATTCTCAGCATCTGTGTGGATGTTAAAATCGCCCACTATAATTATCTTATCTGAGCTAAGCACTAAGTCAGACAAAAGGTCTGAAAATTCACAGAGAAACTCACAGTAACGACCAGGTGGACGATAGATAATAACAAATAAAACTGGTTTTTGGGACTTCCAATTTGGATGGACAAGACTAAGAGTCAAGCTTTCAAATGAATTAAAGCTCTGTCTGGGTTTTTGATTAATTAATAAGCTGGAATGGAAGATTGCTGCTAATCCTCCGCCCCGGCCCGTGCTACGAGCATTCTGACAGTTAGTGTGACTCGGGGGTGTTGACTCATTTAAACTAACATATTCATCCTGCTGTAACCAGGTTTCTGTAAGGCAGAATAAATCAATATGTTGATCAATTATTATATCATTTACCAACAGGGACTTAGAAGAGAGAGACCTAATGTTTAATAGACCACATTTAACTGTTTTAGTCTGTGGTGCAGTTGAAGGTGCTATATTATTTTTTCTTTTTGAATTTTTATGCTTAAATAGATTTTTGCTGGTTATTGGTAGTCTGGGAACAGACACCGTCTCTACGGGGATGGGGTAATGAGGGGATGGCAGGGGGAGAGGTGTGTAAGACTACAACTCTGCTTCCTGGTCCCAACCCTGGATAGTCACAGTTTGGAGGATTTAAGAAAATTGGCCAGATTTCTAGAAATGAGAGCTGCTCCATCCAAAGTGGGATGGATGCCGTCTCTCCTAACAAGACCAGGTTTTCCCCAGAAGCTTTGCCAATTATCTATGAAGCCCACCTCATTTTTTGGACACCACTCAGACAGCCAGCAATTCAAGGAGAACATGCGGCTAAACATGTCACTCCCGGTCCAATTGGGGAGGGGCCCAGAGAAAACTACAGAGTCCGACATTGTTTTTGCAAAGTTACACACCGATTTAATGTTAATTTTAGTGACCTCCGATTGGCGTAACCGGGTGTCATTACTGCCGACGTGAATTACAATCTTACCAAATTTACGCTTAGCCTTAGCCAGCAGTTTCAAATTTCCTTCAATGTCGCCTGCTCTGGCCCCCGGAAGACAATTGACTATGGTTGCTGGTGTCGCTAACTTCACATTTCTCAAAACAGAGTCGCCAATAACCAGAGTTTGATCCTCGGCGGGTGTGTCGTCGAGTGGGGAAAAATGGTTAGAAATGTGAACGGGTTGGCGGTGTACACGGGGCTTCTGTTTAGGGCTACGCTTCCTCCTCACAGTCACCCAGTCAGCCTGCTTTCCCGGCTGCTCGGGATCTGCCAAGGGGTAACTAACGGCGGCTAAGCTACCTTGGTCCGCACCGACTACAGGGGCCTGGCTAGCTGTAGAATTTTCCACGGTGCGGAGCTGAGTCTCCAATTCGCCCAGCCTGGCCTCCAAAGCTATGAATAAGCTACACTTATTACAAGTACCGTTACTGCTAAAGGAGGCCAAGGAATAACTAAACATTTCACACCCAGAGCAGAAAAGTGTGGGAGAGACAGGAGAAGCCGCCATGCTAAATCGGCTAAGAGCTAGTAGCTATGCTAAGCTAGCGGATTCCTAAAAACACACAAAGTGAATAATGTGTAAATAATTCAGAGGTGATTCAGCAGAAGGAGTGCTTTAGTTAAGGCACGCAAAGATTACACTGGGAAACAAATCGAAATCTAGATAACTAGATCAATCTAACTGCGCAGATTAAACAGCTAACAGATACAGAAAAACACCGCTGTGCTCCGGAACAGGAAGTGATACAATACCGCAGTGAGAGCCAACCACCAGTAGAGGCAAGCAAGAATGTTAGCAAAAAAACTCATGAACAGGCTTGACATTAGCATGAAACCTCGCTGTCATCACATAACGTGATACTTAACAGCCTAATGTTAGCACAAAACCCACGAACGGGCTTGACATTAGCATGAAACATCACTATCATCACATAACGTGATGCTTAACAGCCTAATGTTAGCACAAAACCCACGAACGGGCTTGACATTAGCATGAAACATCACTATCATCACATAACGTGATGCTTAACAGCCTAATAGCACAAAACCCATGAACGGGCTTGACATTAGCATGAAACATCACTATCATCACATAACGTGATGCTTAACAGCCTAATGTTAGCACAAAATCTCACGAATGGCCTTGACATTAGCATGAAACCTCGCTATCATCACATAAAGTGATGTTTAACAGCCTAATGTTAGCACAAAAACTCATGAACAGGCTTGGCATTAGCATGAATCCTCGCTATCATCACATAAAGTGATGTTTAACAGCCTAATGTTAGCACAAAAACTCACGAAGAAGGCTTGACATTAGCATGAAAATTTGCTAAAATCACATATCATGATGCTAACAGGCTGATGTTACTGTGAGCTGACTGCCTCTTTGAAGTTTATAAAGCACTTAAATTATAATTAGAGTTATAATTTTGCTTAGAAACGTCTTTGCAGCTTCAGATAGTTGAATATTGTGTGAAAAAAAGTGACAATTTGTGTGCGTATTATGGCAGCAAGCACATTCCACACTATTGTCAAAACGTCCTGTGCCTTGGTTTTTACATGAGTTGCACACTACGCAAGAGTTTACTTCTGAGCTGTATTACTTGTCGCTCCATTATATCCCCCTTCATGAACAACCCAGTTCCCTCAAAATGTCACAAGCACCTCGACCATCAACAGATTTAGCCACATGGAATAAATGGTGGATGTTGGTGCAAAACTGAAGGAGGAGATATGGAATAAGACCTGTTTTTTTTTAATTTCTTATTCAACCTTCAGATGTTCTGAAATTAACACATAAAGCTGCTCTTGTACTGTTGTGGCTTAAACTCTTCCAGAAAGGAAATCCTCAAAAGGAGATTCAAGGACCCGTACTGTAACTCGGCTATAATGTCGGAGAGCGACATCACAGGTTTTTGTTCGTCTTTGTACTTAACAGTATCTTTTGTCTTTTCCTGTCTCTACAGTACGTTATTACTTTGCCATAACAGTGCCATCAGGCTTCCATTAGTGAAATATTAATATGCATCTCAGAAAGATAATTGGCCACGCTGCTCTCATTGCACAGGCACCATGTGAACTTCGAAACAATCCCTCCTGTCTGTCCGCTGCAGAACAAAAGAGCCTTGGATGGAGGAGGAACATCTTCATTTCCCCTCACAGAATACATTAGGCCTGTAAGTGGGCTTGGTTATTGCCGGAGCCTACGTGCGCATCGGGCACCTGGGATTCTCCAGACCTGTTTGATGTGGCCCTTTTCAAGCACTCTGATCATCCAGTTAAATTGCAGCTAATGGACAGGGCCTTCCACTCACAGAGACCCAGACAACGGGAGCACAATTTGGTGACACGCACACACCTGTCCTTTGTAATTGAGGAGACACTGTGTGCACAGGCGTATTAGTCTCTGCGCCGCTCATACACACAGTCTGTGAGCTGCAGTGTAGCCAGAGCTGTTATTTTGGCCTGAATAACCCCAAGTGCCATTACCTTGGGTACCTGACACACACTGACCAAACAATATGCTGCCTGTGGCGGGAGGGGGTGGAGTTGTACAGTTGCTGCTGCACCTGTCCATCAGTGGAATCCCTTCAGTGGACAATACTGTGTCTGTCTGTTGATATATATATATATATATATATATATATATATATATATATATATATATATATATATATATATATATATATATATGTCTGTGTGTATATATGTATATATGTATATATAAATGAGCAAATTGGTCAATTTCTATAATTGTCATTGACAAGTATGGTGTATTAACTAAAACAAAAAACAAATGTCAAATTACCACCACTTGAAGGTAACACATTGTCATTACTTTCCTTTGTGCCACTCTTTCTATGGTGCGCTACTATAGAGTTAAGTTTCAGAGAAATCCATGTTGACATCATACAATGTGATGCATCAACTAACCACAAATAGCTCTAATGCTCATATCTCTCATTTAAGACAACAGACCAGAATAATTTTTCTTCATACACATCTTTATGTGGTGTTCCACAATTGTATGACATTTCATTAAAATCCGTTAGGTGGCTTAGGAGAATCCACACTATCAAGGTCAAGACCATATGATGAGTCAATTAAAAGGTGCCAAAAAAAAAAAAAAAAAAAAGATTATTTGTCATTGAAGAAATCAGATCAGGATTATTTCCATATGGTGTGATGTTTCATTAATTTCTGTCAAATGGTTTAGTAGAGTTGCACTTACAAAGCCAAGACCATATGATCCATCAGTTACAAGATTCTAGATTCTTTTAATTGTCCCCAAGGGGAAATTTGTTTTGGACACACAGGCAACCACATAAAATACACTAACCAAGTACAGACATGATGAGACAGACCCAGACAATACAACACAATCACAATAACACACTAACGACCTGCTCTTTGGTTTGAGTTCAGGAGGTTCACTGATATAGGAAGGAATATCAGTTCTGTTATTAAACACAACATTCCAGTTATATCCACATCAAAGTAATGGACCAGATATCTTTCCCCATTCATGCGCGTCATCATGGCGTGGTACCCCCGTTGTGCTTGCAAGATTTAAGATGTTCTCACTGAACTGTCGCTGTGGACTATGTAATCTAATGTCAAACTTTCTCAGGGCCCCCAGGCAGTTGCCTACTTTGCCTCCTCTATTGTACCTCCCCTGTCCACCACCACAACCACATCTCCACAGACTTCTGATAAAATCCATCCTGCAATTTTTGAGATATCTTCTTTCAGGCAAACCGACAGGGACCATCATATAACCTTCAGCCTCCTCTGTCCGTTGACGGAGATAATTAACTTCTCTCCTTCTGGTTAGTATCAAAATGTTCTGTACAGCAGGCGTGATATTTCCACTAATTGGCAGCACCTTTAACTGAGCAGAATTTCTTCTTTGTTCCTCATCAGTACTATTTTAGTTCAGCGGAAAAATAGCACTATAATAATAAAATTAAACAAAAATTAAACCAAAGCTCTACCAAACAAAACAACACTGCTCACAAAAACACACCGCGGGTTACTTTTCTGTCGCGTGCTGGAACAAATAACTGAGCAGGTAACTGTGCTAAAACCTTTGAGAAATGTCCGAGGTCTGGCTCCAAACCAAGCCCATATTGAATGGCACCTAACAGTTTTAAATCAAGTCTGTGTGCCCAGCATCTGATGTGGGAGGGACTGGGAAAGGCTTTCTGCGAGCGCACCGGGAGATTTTTGTATTTGAGCTTAGTATGTGTGTGTATTTGTGTGGACAATGACAGTATCTGTTGTGCCAGAGGAACTGATGAGCAGGTGGTCTGAGTGGGATTCAGCATACTCTCTCTCCCTCCATATTCACACTCATCTCTCTCTGCTTCTGCATTTCTGTTTTATTTGCGTATGTATCCATCTCTCGTTGAGTTTCACTCTTTGTGTCCCTGCACTTTTTCTTCTTTTAGTTCATTCTTGTTTGCTGCCTCTGAATCATCACTGCTTGAACTGAGCAGAAAGTAAGACAAGTTTACTGTATAAAAGTAGACAATGTTAACTCAGAGTGCACTTATTCCACAATTAGTGCAGCAGATAACTGAAACAATCATGCAAATGGTGATAAAAGCATCAGATTTGGCAGAAATACTCCTTAGACCCTCCTCTTTTGGAAAAAAAAAAATGATTGGCCACTTGACTTTTCAATCGGTGGTCAGGTAGGGGTCAACTGAAGAATTACACAGGGGTTAAAATTAAAAGATGCTCTAATCATATTGAAAAAATATTCCACATTATTTGCTTGATCATAAAGATTCCAAAAGGTATAGTTTGTACTATCTATGACTGAATGCTGTGGCGTTATGGGATAAAAACAGCAAAAATGGTGACAAAGGTCAGTTTCAGTTTGTACAGGGGTCAAAAGTTAAAGTTGCTCCAATTTTGGTAAAAAGTGATGCAAATTATTAATTGATTTAATAGGGCTTTAAAAAGAAATAGTTTAGACTATGTGTCATGCTTAGTTATCATGTTACGGGGTAACATATGTCACGGGTCATAGAATCCAATGGATGGTGAGCTTGTTTGACCTTTACTTTGGAGACCAAACATTCAACACTGTCATAACTATTCCATTTATTAATCCTATTAGTTCAACCAATAATTTGCATCACTTTTTACCAAAATTGGAGTAACTTTAACTTTTGACCCCTGTACAAACTGACACTGACCTTGGTCACCATTTTTGCTGTTTTTATCCCATAACTCCATAGAATTCAGTCATAGATAGTCCAAACCATCTATGACTGTTAGTACAGGGATCAAAAGTTAAAGTTGCTCCAATGTTGGTAAAAAGTGATGCAAATTATTGGTTGAACTAATAGGATTAATAAATGGAATAGTTATGACAGTGTTGAATGTTTGGTCTCCAAAGTAAAGGTCAAACAAGCTCACCATCCATTGGATTCTATGACACGTGACATATGTTACCCCGTAACATGATAACTAAGCATGACACATGGTCTAAACTATTCCTTTTTAAAACCCTGTTAAATCAACTAATAATTTGCATCACATTTTACCAAAATTGGAGCAACTTTAACTTTTGACCCCTGTACAAACTGACACTGACCTTTGTCACCATTCTTGCTGTTTTTATTCCATAACTCCAGAACATTCATTCACAGATAGTCCAAACTATACCTTTTTGGAATCTTTATGATCAGGTAAATAATGTGCTATACGTTTCAATATGATTGGAGCATCTTTTAATTTTGACCTCTGTGTAATTCTTCAATTGACCTCTATCTGAACGCTGCCTGAAAATTCAAGTGGCCAATCAGTTTTTTCAAAAGAGGAGTGTCTAAGGAGTATTTCTGCCGAATTTGATGCTTTTATCACCATTTGCGGGATTCTGCTCTAAATATTCGCTTATCTGATACACTAAGAAGGAGAAGAGTGAGGAAAGCCACCAAGACACCCAGACAACCCAGAAGAAGATATAGGCTTCTGTGGCTGTGATTGGAGAAATTGTGTATAGTGCATGTTTTGCATTTTGTAACTCCAGTTATGCAGCTTCATGATGAAGTGGCACAGAGGAGGATTTTATTAAAAAGAACAATTTGCCAGAGGGTACGTCTGAGATGCCAGCCTAGATTTGATGTTTTGGTGAAAGAAAATCCTTTTAAAATTGATAATTTTTATTTTTAAATTTTATTTTTTTATATTGGGAAGCCTGATTTTCTTTTTGTATTTGAAGTGACATAAACAAATTAAAATGTGTAAAATACCAGGGTGCTGAATACTTTTGCAAGCCGCTGTATCTCAACAGAGTGGTCAATTACAGTCTATCAATATATTGTAATTGAATTTAACCAGATTCACTGAATCGTGAACAGTTTCATCATCATATAACATTGGAAGTTCATTTGTATATTTGTTAAAACCTTTGGGAAAATATTTCCTTGTGAGCTATGACAATGGACCTGTCATAAGACCGAGCTTAGATCACAAAATGTGAGTGCAGTACTTAGTCAGTGCTTCAGCATTGCACAAAGTCAAAGACAACAAAATATCTTGTGCACAAAATGCCAGAGAGATGGAACACACTAAGAACGTGCAAAATAAAAGAATAGTGCTTGATGAAACTGAAGCAAATTTGAAACCAGTTTTGAAACCTGTGCATCTTTGATGTTGTGATGAATAAAACATGACAGGAACTCCACTCTGCCATTACAAAGGCAGTGCAAAGTTACATGACTCAGAGGACTCTGAGCGTGCGCACACACATGTGGGCGAAGCCTTTTGTCCGTGCTGTACATACCATCACTAACCAGATGTCTGTCTATTGATTGCCTCGGTAACACGGATCACTGACCATCTATTTAGCTGATGTGAAAACAGCACTTATCATCCGCATGCGAAGACACGCATGCACGCACACCCACACTCCAGCAGCAAGGGATAACACCGTGCACAGTGTGCCTCACCGTTCACGGCAGGTATAATATGACCCATATGTTCAGTGCGCTTTCTCGGCCCGTTTGGACGGCGGCACAGTGTTGAGTATCAGAGGATCAGGTTGTGGCCGTGCAGCTGCAGCCTCACACACACTTTGTGTCCTGTATCTTCATTCTTTCATTCTGGATCCAAGAGCGAAAAATTCAGCAAAAGAAATGAGAAGGTACAAGCTTTTGTCTTGAATACAAAAGCGAAGTGTAGCTGGGCCGCCGAATACAAAATGATTATTCTCCTCTGACAATCGAGTGGGGAAACTGAAAAACTGAAGACGTAATGTTTGTTGTCTTGTTAAATAAAATAATAATCTGCCAAAGTGATACAAGCGTTTGATATAAAATGTTTTTTCACTGTAAAAAAATACACTGTTATTGAGCTTTTGTGTTTAGGGTCATGATCTGTATCTTGTGGTATCCCGGACTACAAGTTCCACAGAAAGAGGCACAGCCAGGATAATTTAAACAAAGCTTTATTGCTATGACCATCTTTTTTTTAAATGACTGGTGTTTTTCAAAATAAAACAACTGATTTTCATATTTTCTTTAATAAATAAATATCTAATTATCTTCTTTAATCGTGATGTAATTTGAGCATTTTCTTGTTCCCCAACACTTCCCAAGTCCTTTGGTTGATTTCTACCAGGTCATTTGGGTCAACCGAGAAAATTTTGATTTTTTTTTTTGTTGTTTTGTTTTTTTTCAGTCCACTGTCCAAACTTCACACATGTGTAGGTGAGTTCTGGAATGTCCCACGTGAGATCAAATTGACCAAAGTTCAATCAATGGGTTAAATCCAAGAGCCCGAATGATGGTCTCCTCTGTCCTGGTCAATTTTTAATTTAATAGTGTTTCAGACTAATATGTGCCACATTCAGAAAACTGAAACTGCTATACCCCCATCACACAGCCAGAATCACACAGAATGGCATCAAAATGACAAATTGGTGCACATCTGAAAAGTGTTGGGTTTCGGTCCCAAAACATTCTGACAGCCATCTGCGAGAGTCCACACAGTTGGTCAAAATCGGCCGGCAGCCCCGAGTGTGATGCACATGTTCAAAACGCCATCGAGATGGGACACCTATCCAACAGCGGTCCATGTGAATGAATGAATGAATGAATGAATGAATGAATGAATGAATGATGATTTATTGTCATTACAACAAGTGCAACCAAATTATCTTCACACCCAATTACCTCAGACAAAAATACAGCAATTAATCCACAATTATTACTAATAGAAAGTAATAATGGCACACATCAGAATTAAAACAACAGCACATATACATTTGATTGTTTATGTATGCTAAACTTTGAAACACTCCGTCATTTGAATTGAGGCAATGTGAGTGTGGGTGGCCGCAGCAGCCATGCCACGCCACCGAGCTTGGGGGGAGGGGGGTAGGAGGAATGGGAGCTGCAGCGGCTGTGCTGCACGGCCTCCCGAGGTGGAAGGAGTGGCAAGTGTGGAAGCCGGGGTGGGGTGGGGACAGAAACACAAGGGGAGGTGGGGGTGGGGGTTGTGTGCGTCCATGTGTGCAGGTTGGTTCATATCAGTCTCTGTCCTTGTATGCATAGAGTCCGAAGTGGCCTTGTCGACAACTGCAGACTGTGGGTGGAGGGCAGATGAAGAGGGAGCCATGTGCATCACCAGGGCCGTTGAAATCTTTCTGGAGGACCTGAGGACCATCTGACGGCAATTTACATATTCTGATGGCGGAAAAACAGGATCCAAAATGATTTGAGTGCATATGAGGGAACCGCGAGATGAATCTGGCATGGCAAAGCCTTCCGGTATGACCTGCACCTGCCACGTATAATAGTGTCCACCCCCAGGAACGCAAAGGAACTGTTGAAATGTATGTGGCACGCTTCATCATGAAAATAATTATGAATTATTATCATGTACAGTGAATGTGAATGGCTATCAAACCGAAAGCACTATGCAGTACTGTGCGCACGCCGCCGCAAATCTGAACAATCTGTTATATCCACAATAGACCTTACAGTACAGATATTTGTCCATTCCTTCCCATGGGCAAGGTAAATAATGTTTATTAATGCTGTCACAGCCTGGCACAACAGTTCCATGTCATATCATGAATGCTTGGTCTTGTTGGATTTGTGAGAATCTACTGAATCTACTGGTACCTTGTTTCCCATGTAACAATAAGAAATATACTCAACACCTGGATTAATTGTTTTAGTCACATAGCACTACTATTATTCTGAACACTACTGTACACACACACAGCTGAGTGATAATTTCAGCCCCATGAGTGTGCGCGAGGTGCACGTGTGCCACACACACACACTCACTGTGTGCATGAGCACGTCAGGAAAACACCACTGCCTCCCACTCCGGTCCCGTGTTTGCCATCCAGACGCTTGGACATCGGGCAGTCTTCAGCGCCTTTTATGGATGTCTGACAGCAGTCTGTGTCATCTAAACTGTTGTCTACATGCACTTTGGATGCCATCGTGCAGGTGTGGATGAGGTAATCTGGAACCGTTCTGACACAGCTGACCACGCCTCTTTTCCACTCGACTGCGTCGGATTATGGCAATATTTGCCGTGTCGGGTATGGCTCCTGCACATTCTTGCTTTGTATGACGGGGGCGTTATGAACATCTTGATATGCAACACATGGGCATTATACTATACACAAGTTCCTTAAAAGGGGAATTTCTGAAGGAATGATAAAGTCGAGTAAATATCATTCAGACTGTTACAGTTTAAAAAAGTATTGAGATCAATAACTCCAATTTACACAAAAACGGCGACGACGGCGCCTGGAAGTGCTGCGCGACGTCCTGCTCGGTGGAAAGTCCTTACAGTGACAGAAACACCCCATAATCTCTCATCAGCCATTAAATTTTTCACCGAAAACCAGCTAAATTTCTCGAATAATATTCCTCACAGGTCCAGAAAAAATTCTGATAAAGCAACGCGCGCCGTCTCGAGCAGCGTGTGAAACAAAGGAATTCAGCCGAGAGGTCACCGACGCGTGAAAAAACTCACGCATGCGCACTCATTCAAATCCATATAGTTAAAAAAAATAAATAAAAGTGTTGGTTTCTTATCTAATAGACCTCGTATAGGCAGTGACCTTGATTGTAAGAATTTTCTCAATATGCTTGTTTTCTTAAATTGGGGTGCGACTCCATATGCTCTCTCAGCACTTTTTTCTTGTTAACACCTTCACAACTGAAGCATATATATATATATATATATATATATAGAGAGAGAGAGAGAGAGAGAGAGAGAGAGAGAGAGAGAGAGAGAGAGAGAGAGAGAGTGTATCTGCAGAGTGATCTATAAATTTAACACATGCAGTATTATCATGTCTTATCTGCTGGATGTTGTTTCAGCATTTTGACGAAGTTTTCCAGCAGATTTCTAACAGGGAGCTTCAGCAAAATAATCTTAGTATTACAACATTGTAATATGGCCTCAAATATGAGGAAAAATGCATTCTTTGTAATTTGAAGCACTTTACTGATAAAACCCGTGACTGGAACGTGTAAAATATTATTGGCTGTAAATTCCGGATCAATAATGAGTGCACTTAAGGAGATGAGAGAGGAATTATTTTTATTGGTATTGATCTCTTTCTCTCTCTCTAACACACACACACACACACACACACACACACACACACACACACACACACACACACACACACACACACACACACACACACACACACACACACACACACACACACACACACACACACACACACACACACACACATACACACAGTAAGAGAGCGAAAGACAGCAACGCTACCATATTTATTTGCCTTATTGTTGTCATTGTGATGAGATGATTCTTACAAAAACACTTTTTGCTACAGCAGATGTCTTGAACATGTACTTTTCAGTGGACAGCTTCATCATTTTATTACTTGTCATTTCATTGCTGATAGATATAAGCTTTGATCAGCTCTCAAGCTTTATTGGTTGTGGTGATCTCCTGGAAAATGTGTTTTTGGACAACTTTGATGAATCACTGACATCATCATGATGTCACTTAACATCAAGGATAGTTAACTGATATAATCTTTGGGTCATCTGTCTTGGCCGGTTGGCTGTGGAGATATCCTGAAAATTGTACTTTTTGTACGATATTTTTGACCATCTCACAACACCAACCCAAGACCTATTCCTATCAGGTTTGATGAAAATCTACTCACCTGTTTCCACCAAAACTACCTGAGGTGATGCAGTGCTGCCAGTAGTGTTTAATATTATTTTCTACAGTGGTTGTTTTCAATTAACTGTTGTTGTTTATTCAATGCCATTGCAGATAACTGCCGAGGATATGTGCAGGCAGAGCGTACGTACATTGTGAAACATGTCTATATGCTCTTTGTACAACGCTGAACTTTGGACCAGGTTTTTGGAAGTATAAAGCACAAACGTTCTGGTGACAGACAATATCAACAAACCACAGCTCTGTGCCACATTACAGATCATTTTAAGAAAATCACACCCCCACGAGCACAGATAGTACACTGCAAAAAAAGGGGTGTCTGAATATAGGATAAAAACATAAATTATTTTGCTGCATGGACAGATAAATTCACTTTACAAGATGTCTTGAATTAAGATTGTTAAGTCTAGAAATAAGCATATGGAACACTTAAAATAAGAAACTAACTCTTAAAACAAGATAAACTACATAACACTGCTAAATCAAAATGTTTTTATCTTGGTAAGAATCAAATAATTTGCAGTGTGTACTGTTATTTACTGGAGGAAGGACAGGGTTTCAGATGGAAACTAGCGACAAAACGTTGCTGCACTTGCGCCAGGTGTAAGGTTGCGCATTATAAGTTAAAAGCTAGTTTTCCCATAATGAATTTCAACTGAAATGTCAACATATAGTTTGTAAATGACTTAAGATGCTTCTTTCATCAAGAATAAAACACCAATTTCACATTAATGTTTGCTAGCAAGCCCACAGCTAAACGCACACACTAGCATAGCGATGGTAGATGCTAGCACACGTCTGTGCTTCATCATGTGTCTGTGCTTGTGATCACTGTGTGAATTGAGCTGTGAGTGGGTGTTACCCGTTGACCAGTACACAGCGAGCGACGTCTTGGCGGGTGCGGGATGCTACATGGGATAACTGAAGTCCGTCAGCCAGCCTGTTAGCCAGCCAGGCGGCCACTCAGTCATCCAGGCGGCCACGCAAAGAGGCAGAACACAGCTGTGTGAGCAGGCCTCCATTATCCAGCACTGTTTATTGATTCACCCTGTGGGATTTTTCCTCTTTGGCACGGGATCATCTCCGAAACACAACATCCCCGCATACACACAAACACGCAAATGGACACTCACACACACACTTTCACACATTGCAACACCTCCAAATGGATACTTGCTGAAATCGATAGCCAGGAGCTTTCTTATCTTATATTTTTATTTTATGGTCTCTTCTTTTGGCATTGGAGACAAACTCTGTCATCCTGTAGGGGGCTGTTGTGGGAAGGACCCATAAAGAATTTCTGACACGATAATTACTTCAGCTGCTTGCAAAATCAGATAGTGTCAATAGGATCGACGAACGCTTTGGGCTGCAGTGTTTTAAAAGCACCACTACAGACCTGGCAGCTTGTGTTTTTTTTATGCAAATTTTTTTTATCTACTTAAAAAAAAAAATCTTATTCATTTTGTTGACAACTTTTTTTTTTTTTTTTTTTTTAAGATTTGAAGAGATTTCATCCATACGGACAGTTTTCTCACAGAAATATCCAACATCAGAGAAGTAAAAAAAAAATTTCTGTGATTGTGTTACATTCTAAAATGCAAATAACACTGTCATACCACCACACAGCCAGGCAGAATTGATTTAAAAAAATAAATAAATTTAGCTGAAATACAAAAAGTGAGTGTTTCTGCACAGAAATGTACTGAAACAAAGAAATAAACTTGTTTAATAGCAATTACATTCTAAAACTTCTAACATGGTCACAAGCCCACACAACCCTGCACAATCAATTTTATATGAATGTATTGAAACACACAGGTATACACATACATATAGGCTGTGTCCCACTTCAGGGTCTGCACCCCTCTTAGGCCCCGTGTGCCACCAAACTCTTCAGGCATCAGCCCTTCAGACATAGCCATAGAGTGCTTAGCTGCTGAGTCATTACGTTTCCATGCCCCTATTGGCAACCTTGACAGTTGCATGCGCCAAGGTATCATAGTGGGCAGAACCTGTAGTTTCGTAATAACTTTTCAGTACTTATGGTTTACTTATATGTACAGTGCATCCAGAAATTCTACTCACAACACCCTATAATGACAACATGAAAAATGTTTTTTTTTTTAGTTTTTGCAAATTTATTAATAATAATCATAAAAGAAATCACACGTATGTAAGCATTCACATCCTTTGCTCAGTACTTTGTTGATGCACCTGGCAGAAATTACAGCCTCAAGTCTTCTTGAATATGATCCCCACAAGCTTGGTGCACCTATGTTTGGGCAGTTTTGCTCATTCCTGTTGGTTGTACAAAAGCAATCAGAAACAAGTGTAACATCCAGATGATCACATGATTCATGCATTCATTCCATGCACACATTCTTCATTATTAATACTGATAAATAATGCATGAGGCCCATCTTTTGTTTACGGTAAAATGTAATCCACATTCCGAGTATTCTGCTTTCGTGCTTCCCTCCTTCTTTGCTTCCTTCAAGGGGCGGCACCAAGGGGGGGTGCTTGGGGGAGCCAAGCCCCCCTCAGCCCCCCCTATATATTTATTACAGCCACTCTTAAAACTTCACTTATCCTTATTTATACCTATGTGCAAGTTTACTGAACTTGCAATCATTCCAAGTGATGTGTGTGTACATTGATACCACATTTTAGAGGAGCACGGGTGACTAAAACATATACGTTGGTATTTATAAAGCAATTTACTATATATTGTTCATTTCGATGACATTTTGTGAAGCCCCTCCAATGTTTACCCCAGGCCCCCCAACAAAACTTTCCTGGCGCCGCCACTGCTTCCTTCTGTTCGCACCCTTTTACCTCCTGCCTCATTTTTTGTCCTTTGGCAGGAGGCTGTACAATGTTCTGAGAGGTAGAAAAGAAAGTTAATGAATGATAACAGCCGTTAATCTGTGATGCAAAACATCTTTTCAGATGAAAATCTGCAGGTTGATCTCCCAATCCACCACACTGTCAATCTGGAATATGGAAGCCTGAGAGGAAAACGCTCGGTAATCTCTTCTTAATCTCAGTCTCCCTCCCTCCTCTTTGCACAATATCCTCAACAGCAGCTGTTTAGTGTTTTCATTACTGTGGATTGTCTTTGAATATAACTCTAATATTTAAAGTGTCCCACTCCTGTAGATTGCAGATGAAAGGATGATTATTTAGAGCGATTGTACAGAAGGAATGCATACTTGGCCCGCCTGTATCTAATTTGGAAATTATAGTGATTACGAGCTAAATATAAAAACCCCAGATTTCGAGGCTGTAAGAGGCCTGCAGCAACGGCTTACAGTATTGTTTGCCAGATGCACACACACGCACACACACACACACACGCTCACAAACAAACACACACAAACACAATGAGTACAGAGGGAAAACACGGTGCTGCTGTGTTCGGTCGTGTGCATGGCGGTTCCTCCCTCATCTGTATGTGCGAGCAGACACGTAGCGAGCCTCCTCGGGATTTTATAACTCTTCCAGTGGTGCAAAGGAACTGTAGCATCCCGACCCACATGGTGCTAAGACTGTTTCAGGCCAGATTTGACTCCTGCATGTCTCTTTTGCCAGGAAACAATCTGGCGCAGGTGGCTTGATGGTGTAGGCGTTGGACTACCAGTGTGTCGACTGGGGTTCCATTGCAGGTGTGTGCTTCAGGCTACCCATGTCCTTCACTGTGTCCTAGTCCACCCAGTTATAAATGGCTACCACACTCAAACAAATGATTCATTGGATGAACTCAAATCAATTATGTGCAGGACTTACATCTAATAATATATGTAACCCCAACTCAAATCAAACACATCCATGCAAGATAATGTGATTTAATTTAGTTGGGACTGCATACACTCAACAAAAATATAAATGCAACACTTTTGGTTTTGCTCCCATTTTGTATGAGATGAACTCAAAGATCTAAAACTTTTTCTACATACACAATATCACCATTTCCCTCAAATATTGTTCACAAACCAGTCGAAATCTGTGATAGTGAGCACTTCTCCTTTGCTGAGATAATCCATCCCACCTCACAGGTGTGCCATATCAAGATGCTGATTAGACACCATGATTAGTGCACAGGTGTGCCTTAGACTGCCCACAATAAAAGGCCACTCTGAAAGGTACAGTTTTGTTTTATTGGGGAGGGATACCAGTCAGTATCTGGTGTGACCACCATTTGCATGCAGTGCAACACATCTCCTTCGCATAGAGTTGATCAGGTTGTCAATTGTGGCCTGTGGAATGTTGGTCCACTCCTCTTCAATGGCTGTGCGAAGTTGCTGGATATTGGCAGGAACTGGTACACGCTGTCGTATACGCCGGTCCAGAGCATCCCAAACATGCTCAATGGGTGACATGTCCGGTGAGTATGCCGGCCATGCAAGAACTGGGACATTTTCAGCTTCCAAGAATTGTGTACAGATCCTTGCAACATGGGGCCGTGCATTATCCTGCTGCAACATGAGGTGATGTTCTTGGATGTATGGCACAACAATGGGCCTCAGGATCTCATCACGGTATCTCTGTGCATTCAAAATGCCATCAATAAAATGCACCTGTGTTCTTCGTCCATAACAGACGCCTGCCCATACCATAACCCCACCGCCACCATGGGCCACTCGATCCACAACATTAACATCAGAAAACCACTCACCCGCAAGACGCCACACACGCTGTCTGCCATCTGCCCTGGACAGTGTGAACCGGGATTCATCCGTGAAGAGAACACCTCTCCAACGTGCCAAACGCCAGCGAATGTGAGCATTTGCCCACTCAAGTCAGTTACAACGACGAACTGGAGTCAGGTCGAGACCCCGATGAGGACGACGAGCATGCAGATGAGCTTCCCTGAGACGGTTTCTGACAGTTTGTGCAGAAATTCTTTGGTTATGCAAACCGATTGTTTCAGCAGCTGTCCGAGTGGCTGGTCTCAGACGATCTTGGAGGTGAACATGCTGGATGTGGAGGTCCTGGGCTGGTGTGGTTACACGTGGTCTGCGGTTGTGAGGCTGGTTGGATGTACTGCCAAATTCTCTGAAACGCCTTTGGAGACGGCTTATGGTAGAGAAATGAACATTCAATACACGAGCAACAGCTCTGGTTGACATTCCTGCTGTCAGCATGCCAATTGCACGCTCCCTCAAATCTTGTGACATCTGTGGCATTGTGCTGTGTGATAAAACTGCACCTTTCAGAGTGGCCTTTTATTGTGGGCAGTCTAAGGCACACCTGTGCACTAATCATGGTGTCTAATCAGCATCTTGATATGGCACACCTGTGAGGTGGGATGGATTATCTCAGCAAAGGAGAAGTGCTCACTATCACAGATTTAGACTGGTTTGTGAACAATATTTGAGGGAAATGGTGATATTGTGTATGTGGAAAAAGTTTTAGATCTTTGAGTTCATCTCATACAAAATGGGAGCAAAACCAAAAGTGTTGCGTTTATATTTTTGAGTGTATATTTATTAGATGGAATCCAATCCAGTGAGTCCGTTTTTTGAGTGTTACTCTCAAACAAATGATTCATTGGATGAACTAATTTCAGTTATGTGCAGGACTTCCATCTAATAAATATACGTAGCCCCAACCCAAGTCAAACACAGTAATTGAACACAATAATTGATACACACAATAATTAATAATTGAACACAATAATTGAATTGACTTCATTGGATGAACTCAATTCAATTATGGGCAAGATTTCCATGTAATAAATATATGTAGTCCCAACTAAATTAAATGAAATTATTCTACATGGATGTGCGTTATTTGAGTTGGGGCTACATATATTTATTAGATGGAATCCAATCCAGTGAGTCAGTTTTTTGAGTGTGTCACTCAAAAAACTGACTCACTGGATGAACTCAGTTCAATTATGGGCAGGATTTCCATCTAACAAATATATGCAGTCCCAACTAAATTAAATGAAATTATATTGCATGTTGGAGCTTCATATACTTATTAGATGGAAATCCTGCTCATAACTGAATTGAGTTTATCCAGTGCATCAGTTTTTTGAGTGCAGTTCGGGAGGTAACATATGATGGACTGGTGTCCCACCCAAGGGCATTCGTAGACTCCTATCTGCTGCAGCGATCATAGATGCTTTTAACACTAGCTTGGGTGTGTGTGACTGCCACATACATACGTGCTGATCATTATCCCTAAAGCAACCAAGACATTTTAGCAATTAAAATGACTGAGTGGGTTCATTTCATACCTATACTGCTTCCTTCATCTATGACAGATTCTGAATTGTTATTGATTTTAATTATCAATGCCACATACTACTTTCTCTTATCCTTGCCACACCATTGGGACAATTCCTGGGGGAAGGAGATTGGCAAAGCCATGGAAGGACACATTTTGCTGATTAAAAATACTTGATAGTGCCACATAAAAATATTTGGACCCCACTCATTCGTTCGAAGGTAAGATTTTGAGTTGCTTTTTTAATGACCATCAACAAAAAGTTGATTGGTTCCATTTACCACTGAGACCAGGGGATGGGCTTCAACTGCAAGAAACAAGCACATGGAGCACATGGACATGCTTTCAACCAATGGTCTTATGCCAAGGAATGAGACATGCCCTATGGAGCCACATCACAATGAAACTTCAAATTTGCTTAACTTTGAATGCACACTGAGCTGACCTTTGAAGCCAATGAGTGTGGAGGAGGACGGTGACTGTGCTGAGAAAATATCAGAGGCTAAAAGCTAATAACATCCATTCATCAACTTTCCAAACCCGTTTATTCCAGTTAAGGGTCACGGGGGAAATGGAGCCTGTATCCCAGCAGTCATTAGGCGAGAGATGTGTCATTTCCAAAGCTAGTTGGGAACATCTAAACTTTCTCAGACCAAAGTGGTTTGATGGCTGAATTGTGTGCAACAGAAGCAAACCAGGAGAAATATCAGAGCGCCACCAACAGTTTTGTGTGAGCTGCACACACACACACACACACACACACACACACACAAACACAAATGCAAAAGCACAAGACTGCGATTACATAAATGCACCTTTACAGATTTGAGCGCTCCCTTATTCACCCTCTCTCTCAATTCCAGCAGTTGCACTGTGATCTGCAGCTTATGAATACTATCTACTTGACTCCTGGTCTGCTACAGTAAGAGATTTTGAGTAGTGTGTCTCTGCATGTTTGTGCATGTGCACAGAATCCCATTGTAGGGAGAGCGAAAAAAAAATGGGGCGCGTGATGAGTCTGCTGTGGATATAATTAATAGGCCACATGTGGCTGCACCAAATGTGTGACAGTGAGGCAAAAATCAATCGATAGAGTCTGCCGGCATAAATGGTGGCGGGGTGGCTGATGGGGGAAGGAGGAGGAGGCTGAGTTGGAAGAAAGAGCAGGACACAAGAGGGGACTCAGAAACAAAATATAAAGAAAAAATCTAAAGGAGGCCTGTGGAAGAAATATTGAATAAGTTTAAACTCTCTGGATCGAAATGCTGAGACAGACATGGAAATTTATGACCACATTCATCTGAAAATAGAATACAGCAAGGTGCATAAGTATTTGGACTGTGACAATTTCTGTGTTTTTGCCTCTACACTCCACCACAATGGAGTTTAAATGAAAGAAGAAGTTCTTGCAGTGTAGTGTAGACTTTCAGCTTTAAGTCAAGGGGTTTAAACAAAAATATCACATTAGCCATTTAATATATTTATGTTGCAGACATGACAAGAGACAAGCTCTTCAGCATCTCACCATGTCATTTAGGCCCTTCAGACTTTTTTTTTTTGAGTAAATGCTTCAGTGGAGCATGAGCATGGCTAAAACATATATATATACATATATATATATACACACAGTGGTGGGCACAGATAACCAACAAAATTAACTTCGATAACAGATAATCAGATAGCTGGAAAGTTATCTTTAATAAAGATAAAATGATAAACCACCCAAAAATGTATTAGAAGTTACAGATAACCGATAAATTCCAGTATTATCTCTGGTACACTTGCAAACTACTAACAACCTGATTTTGAGTTTTAACACCACGATCACTTCTGATAGCATCAAAAGTGACAACAGACCCAAACAATGAGTCAGCACTTCTGTCTTTGAACAGAAAGCTCCAGTTTACTACATGGCTTCCAGCACAGAAGCCAGCTGAGAGGAGCCACAAAGCTCAACTCTCTACTTAATCACAACGCTGCCGTCAGACGGAGGTCTTGGAAAATAAAGCAGTGCTGAGTTATGGTTTGGTGTATAAATAAAATGAATACTGATAGAATAACTCCATTAATGTCAATTCTGTCATTTGTACAAAGTTAAAATATAACATATATCTTTTAATGTTGAATAATGCACTAATTCTGAAGTTTTGTAACAAACACAGACAGATCGCAAAGGATTCTGGGTAAAATGTGCCTCTGCTAACACTGATTGGTTGAGTCATTCAGTATATAAACCAACATGTTAATGTGACGTGTGTCGTGTGTTGGTGTTTACAGATAAATGTGCTTTTGTAAAATATTCCATTTTTTTTATTTGTTGAAAAAAGGCATTTTCAAAAAAAAAAAAAGCCAAGTTGTAATCAGATAACTGTCTGATATAACAGGTGTCAAAAATAAATAGAACACTGCCATGATCTACTGGTACCAGACTTTCAGTACTTCAGCTGGGTTTACAGTGTGAGTTTTGTCCCTTTTTCAGCTGATTTTTCATTCATGCGAGAATTTTTTGGATCGCACTGAGTTTCAGGTTAATTGCGCATCCTACATCGCTTAGTATACATGGAGTAACGAGCTGCGTTTAACATCTCACGACCACCTCCTGATCGGCCATCGTATGGTCAGATGAAAATCAAACCTGTTTGATATTCTGGTCGGCCGTCGTGAAGGTATCCCAATGCTGAAGCACTACAAGCATCCAACCTCTCGCACTGTGCCTGTGCAAACACTGCAGACCTGTCTTGTAATGTTTGTTTTTTTTTAACTTTGATGTCTCCCATTGAGAGGTTTTGTAAAAAATAAGAAATGTAAATTGCATCCTTCCTTCCCACTGTAGCCAAGTGCTTGCTCACAGGGGGTCGTTTTGACCGTTGGGGTTTTACATAATTATTGTATGGCCTTGCCTTACAATATAAAGCGCCTTGGGGCAACTGTTTGTTGTGATTTGGCGCTATATAAAAAAATTGATTGATTGATTGATTGATTAAAAAAAGCTTCTGTTTACATTTTGCTTCTGGAAACATGAGTCTGACGTGTGGTTTTTGAACGTACAATGTGTGTGAGAACATAAATTGAGCGCTCAGAACTTTTACACCGTGTGGTTCTGTGGTACAGTTTGAGCTGGAAGCAAGTACAGTGATTGAAAATATCAGCCCAGCTTCATTGCCAGTACTGCCATGAACACTACTGGCCAGTAGATGCCAGTAGAGACCGTAAAAATTTTCCAAAACAAACTTCCAGATAATCCGTGTCTGCTACATTTAAGATGCGTGGAATTTAATAAACGCAAACACAATAACAACGTCTATAAACCCAGAGAATATATTCAGGAGAGTTTTAGGCACTAGAGTTTAATGTTGTTGTCCCTGGAGCCTGATCAGAGTGTCTGAAATGCATTTCTCATGTCGTGAACGTACTGAGATTACCCTATCATACCCATAATGCACTGGGCACAGCATGTCCAGACTAAAACCTTAAAAATTAGCGCATTACTTTAAAACTATAACATATATCTGATATTTTCACTTTATAAAACTTCAGATGTGACGTTAATTTAAATAACTTGTCTGAAATTAGTTTGGTTGAAATTTGAACCACAAGTTAAAAATGCATGCCTCTGGATGACTTGCGTGATATTGGTTCAGTATAGGGTTAAAAGAAATTAGTTTTTTTTTTTTTTTGGTGACCAGTTCTCCTTTGTCTGCAGGGGATAGAGCGGTTTCTAGAAGCAACTCTCCTCTGTTTGCAGAAGGTAGAACTACACGTCTGCTACAAAACATTAAACAGGTAGGTGCTCACCCAATTTTAAATTTTATAAATGTGTGTAGCTGTTCAGCTTTGTTTACCACATTATCGGTCTAAAAATTTATCGCAAGATAATTAGTCCGATAATGGTTTTTAAAGTTATCTAAAAAGATAATCCGATAATGAAAACATTATCTTTGATAATTATCAGTTATCGGATTATCAGAACTGTGCCCACCACTGTAAATATATATACAAAGTCTGTGAGAAAAGTAACGTACCTTTTTATTTTTTTCAAAAACTATATGGATTTGAATCACGTGCGATTACATCAGACAACCTTGAGCCCTCGTGCGCATGCATGAGTTTTTTCACGCCTGTCGGTTACGTCATTCGCCTGTGGGCAGGCTTTGAGTGAGGAGTGGTCCACCCCTCCCGTCGGAATCCCTTTGTCTAACAACTTGCTGGGAGACTGGCGGTTTGCTTTATCAAAATTTTTTCAGAACCTGTGAGGCACATCGAAGTGGACACCATTCGAGAAATTCAGCTGGTTTTCGGTGAAAATTTTAACGGCTGAAGAGAGATTATGGAGTGTTACTGTCGCTTTAAGGACTTCCCACGGAGCCGGACGGCGCGCCACGCCCCGAGCCACCGTCGTCAGCCTGTTTCAAGCTGAAAACCTCCAAATTTAAGCCTCTGTTGACCCAGGACGTCGTGAGAGAACAGAGAACTTTCAGAAGAGGTCGGGATCAGCAGTTTATCTGGACATTCCACTGTTTAAAGGAGATTTTGTAATGAAAGACGTGCGGATGGATTGGTGCGTCGGCAGGCCGCCGGCGCAGCGCGCCGCCACAGGAAGGACACCTCAGTGTTGATAACCATTTGTAAAAACCAGGCGGCTTTTGATGGCTTTCAGTAGAGTGAGTATCTGAGCAATTGTTTAACAGCTGGACATGTTCCAACTTGTCCTTAAGGCTTCCAACAGAGGTGTTTTTCCTGTGGCGGCGTGCCAATCCGTCCGCACGTCTTTCATTACAAAATCTCCTTTAAACAGTGGAATGTCCGGATAAACTGCTGATCCCGACCTCTTCTGAAAGTTCTCTGTTCTCTCACAACGTCCTGGGTCAACAGAGGCTTAAATTTGGAGGTTTTCAGCTCGAAACAGGCTGGTGACGGCTCCTTGGAGCGCGGCACGACGTCCCGCTCTGTGGGAAGTCCTTAAAGCAACAGTAAGACTCCATAATCTCTCATCAGCCGTTACAATTTTCACCGAAAACCAGCTGAATTTCTCGAATGGTGTCCACTTCGATCTGCTTCATAGGTTCTGAAAAAATTTTGATAAAGCAAAGCGCCAGTCTCTCAGGAAGTTGTTAGACAAAGGAATTCCGACGGGAGGGGTGGACCACTCCTCACTCAAAGCCAGCCCACAGGCGAATGATGTAACCGACAGGCGTGAAAAAACTCATGCATGCCCACGAGGGTTCAAGCTTGTCTGATAAAAAGGTCTGTTACTTTTCTCACAGACCTTGTATATATATATATATATATATATATATATATATATATATATATTGTGCCTCTCAACGTCTGGGGGCAGCACCCAATACCACAGACCAGTGCGCTCTTCCAGGTGTCTTTCGATCTTGGAGGCCGAGAACCCAAAGACATGAATGTCATTGCTGACTTAAGTTCTGGAATCATAAAATTCACAAGCCTTTCTGGAATTCTACCATTTTTGGTGAATGAACAAACAAATGAAGCAAGAAGGTTACAAAGACAACACCCCCCCCCCCCCCCCCGTGACCTTTTTGCCTTTGTGCTACTAACCACAAATTGATCTCAATGATATGTTTGAGTGACCTCAGGCTGTACTGTTCCACCTCCAAGTACCAGACTTTTAATAAAATACCGACATGGATGCTTTTCTGAGATTTTTTGGATCGTGCTTGCACTACCTTCCATGCTGTAACCTTTACTCCTCTGTGACCAATGTAAAAAGAAATCACACCAATATTAGGTGAGTTAAATACAGACATATTGATACTTTGGAGGAGTCAGCACCCATCCTGACTTCTCAGGGCCTAAACTCTGTCCTGTTTCAGAATAGTGCATATCTAAAGTTCAGAGGCTGGAGAGAAGAAATCAGTGGAGATAAGAGCTGGATAGAGAGCTGTGTGTTGAACAGGCTGGCAGCAGGCTGAGAGAAGCAGCCTGTCACCAGCTGCAGGGCCCTCTGTGTGGAAAAGTGTGTGTGGGATACATCCAGGCACAGTTGCTGATAGTGCTGCCAGGCGCCAGACACCCATAGATGAGACCGAGGGGAGTTATTGCAGATCGTAGCTGCTGTTGGTCCCAGTATGTAAATAAGTAAGTATGCGGGTAGGTATAGAGTACTGTACATACCAAGTAACATCTGAAATCTCTCTCTCTCTCTCTCTCTCTCTCTCTCTCTCTCTCTCTCTCTCTCTCTCTCTCTATATATATATATATATATATATATGTGTGTGTGTGTGTGTGTGTGTGTGTATAAGAAAATATAAGAATATAATATAAGAAAAACCTTGGTATATTTAATGCTTTGTGACATTAACACTGTCAAAAATATACATAAACCCAGTTAGATTACAAATTCAGCGGCCGTGAATGTTCCAAAATGTCCTGATTTGCCAAGGCCTCTTAATGACCTATTAGTGGTCGTGATTGAACACAGCTGGCAGCTTCTCTGTACCAACATTAAAAAGGGTTTGTTTGACAGAACTCATCAGACTGACCAACTCAAAGTACAATGGGAAAGTCCAAGGAGCTCAGTGCAGATCTGAGAAAGAGGATCATGAATTTTCATGTCAGGAATGTGCACTGGAGCCATTTCTAAACAACTGCAGATTCTAAGAACCTCAGTTCAAGTAGTTATACATACAGTATGTACAAGTGGGAATGTGGAAGGTAGTATAGCCACTTTGTCAATGTCTGGAAGAAGATCCAAACGGTCTCTTTCAGCTGAAGGCCCAGTCACATGGCGATAGCTGAACGAAGGTAAAACAAAGTCAAAATGGAACAAATTGTCGAGAAAAGGTGGATAAATGATCCTGCACTTTTCCCGTCATCGAAAAGCCAGCAAATCAAGAGTGCAAAAGGAATGAAACAAAACAAAACTAACGAAAGAAAAACAAAGCAAAGGTCGACCTCGATGCTTGAAATGAAACATTCACGATGACGTGACAGACAGCAGGTAAGAGAAAGGATCTTGTTGTCTTGACAACAGGTGAGAGATGTTATTCGTCTTCACAACAACAACAACATGTGTGCACACGCAGGTCAGCCACAAATGGCTGGAAAGTGCATAAATAGTTAAAGTAGTTCTTACCGTTATCGTTTCTGTATGACAATGCTGCTTTCTGTCCCACACATGGACGAGTCATCAGCAATACAATAATGTTATGTTCAGATTGTCGGAGCTTTAGTGATTGATCTGTTCAGATATCGTCATTGTGCAAGACGTCGGACTTGGGAGGTTGGATGAAGTTGGATGACAGTCAAATGGAACGCTGACGTTACAGAAACTATGCAAATGATAAAGAACTGTCAAGACAGAAAGCAAAACGAAATGCAGATGAATTAAGATGCTGTTGGGATTCGTTCACATTTTCCAACAGTTTTAAACTTCTTAGGAAGCAACAGCTACAGGAACGAAGGTGGACAATGGTTAAACGATGCCTCTGAAAATCAACATACGTACATTCTTTATTCGTTTTGGCTTTGGTACCCTTTGTTAGTGCCGTGTGGTCGCAGCTTCACAGGAAAAGGATTGGGATATTTGAGAAACAACCCAGAAACCACCAAGGCACAGACCTGCCATGAACTGTAAGCAGTCGTCTTCTACAGTTAAGCAAATTTTACATTGCTGGGACATATGACTACGACTCTCCCTGGACAAGGTGCAGGTTATTTTATCAGCCAATGCTGGTAACCACTTACAGCTGGGTGGACTAAGACAGTGCAGAGTGTCCAGTTCAAGGTCACAAAATTGGTGGGATGAGCAGGATTCAAATCAAAGTTTGCGGATTAGCAGACCAGCTCCTTATTCACTATCTGTCCTGCAATTTCAGAAAACCCGCAAATGACACACCAAATTCTTCATTTTGTAAATCAGTTACAGTCATTCTGCCCCAGAAAAACAGTTCAAAGAAATCACTGAAAGCCCAACCTCTGACTGCAGGTGCAGAAACCAACACATGTACAGTACATGTGGACACATGCATTCTGTGTAAGGTGCACTCAGGTCCACACATGCAGGCGCTAACAGCCAGTCAGGCCTCCACATTTAAAGTTTGGAGCTGGTGCAGAATTATTTACTGTTATATGGACTTAAAGAAAGACTAATACCATCTGCTTTCATGACTGCGTTGGCAAAGGAAATGCAGACATTTAAATGTAAACATGATCTTTAATAAGACCGTTCTGAGGAATGAAATTTGTGCAGCCTTGTATAAAACAGTATTTCCCTTTAATAAATTGTTTAAATGCTTTGTTCCTGTTGCTTTTCTTTTAAATAAGACACTTATATTACGCTTTATGATGACCTCTTTACAAGTAGATACAGAAGTGTTGTACAGCCATCTAAGCCCATGTCAGTGGAAAAGAAGCAATACATGCTGGGTCACCTTATATGTGTGTCATCAACAGGTGAACTTAATCAGTATGCAAGGGCTTAATTAACCACCCATGGAATCAGTTACCAGCAGATCAGGTCATTACAAACACTAACAATACCCTTCAACACATCTGCATATATACAGATGCTATTTTATATACTGTCAATTGGAATATTATTAACATCAAGACTTTAGGTTTGAGGTGAAGTTCTGTGAACCACTAAAATTGCATAGACACATATTAAAGGGGACTTATTGTGCAAACTTGGCCTTATCTCCCTTTTACAGCTCTATTTTTCCTGTTTCATGTTAAACATGTCAAACGTCCTATCGTTCTTTGAATGTATGTGTAGACATTCTCCTTGTTACAAGCAAAATTAATGTTAGAAAGAGTTCTGTGACATATAACAAAAGTACTTATCGAGATTGTGAGGCAGTCTCATCTCAGTAACACATCCATCCATACGTGGGAGAGACACCAACACATGATCACCCACTGAAGTGAAGAGAGGGCGTGGCATGTGGCAGGTTTTTTTTCCATTGCGACATACACAGAAACAGTTCACCTCATCATCGATGGAATATTTTTGGCTACAATTTTTAATATCTATTTTTAAAACTTCAACATTTATTGGGAGAGGTGGCAATAAGGTCTGGATTTCAAAGCACACCTATCCACCAGTCTCCTTGTAAATTTGGAATTGCATCAAGAAGGGCGTCCAGTGTAAAACCTGTGCCAAATCAACATGCAGATCCATACTGGATCCGCTGTGGTGACCCCTGGCTAAATGGCAATAGCGAAAGAATCTTAGAGTAGTTTTTTTTTAAGATACTTGGTTTGATATTTTTAATTTTACAGCATGCAACTGAGCAGGATGGTGATGAAAAGTATTCATCAGCTGACAGCGGAAACTGACTCATGGTCCACGCCGAATCTCCCGCGAATGCAGCCATTTAGTCTTTCCTCTTTTCGCTGCCGCACCGGATCACGACGTGACGTTACAAACCATGACGACAATGCAGGAAGCACATGTCCAGTTTAAGCTTGTTTTAGTAGGAGATGGAGGTACTGGCAAGACAACATTTGTGAAGAGACACATGACTGGAGAATTTGAGAAAAAATATGTTGTTTTTCAGTTTCTAGTCTCCAGATGCATGGGATGGTTTAATGTAGTCCGCTGAGACAGTTATGCATGTCTTTTTCCTGGTTCTCTCCCTCAGCCCCAACCAGTCCCAGCAGAAGACTGCCCCTCCCTGAGCCTGGTTCTGCTGGAGGTTTCTTCCTGTTAAAAGGGAGTTTTTCCTTCCCACTGTCGCCAAGTGCTTGCTCACAGGGGGTCGTTTTGACCGTTGGGGTTTTTCCATAATTATTGTATGGCTTTGCCTTACAATATAAAGCGCCTTGGGGCAACTGTTTGTTGTGATTTGGCGCTATATAAATAAAATTGATTTGATTTGATTTGATTTGATAAGGGTGTGTTGGGTATGAACAGAGTTGAGCAGACGCACGAGGTTCCTGAGCTTGAATTCCAATTGGTAGGTCCCCAGTTCAAGGCCATCCATGCCCCTTTCTCCATGTACAACTGGATGGGATCTGGTGTTAAACGAGCCAAATCAACATGCATATCCTTAATGTCTTTGCTGTGGCAACCTTGAGCATTAAGGGCAATTCTACCTCTTTACCTATTTAGGAGTTGTCTGGGAGGTGAATGGAGCCCAGAAATGCCAACATGATGACACATAGATCCACCCCAATTGAAGATCAAGCCAATTCTTCAGAAAACCAATGGGTGATATGCGCAATTGCCATCCAGGACCCAAGACAGACGTCCCAGAAGATTTGTCTCATGTTATGATGCACGTCTATCCAATTTACCTCCACCTGTCTTGGCCAACATGAACCATCTGAATCCATCTGACTAGGTCAAACCTTGGTTTATCTTTTATCCTGGATTTCTCAATTCTGCCTTTGTGAACTAGCCCTCGTGTTTGTTTGTTTTTGGGGATGATGGGGCATTGCGTAAAAGAACAGTCATTTGGTCTGAGCAACACAACCCGTAGCCTCTCTGTCACACCCCTCACCGCCTCCCCCTGGTAAACAGTCCATTAGCGTGGTGCTCCAAGGTAAACATATTTACTGGCTGGTGACGGCTTGCCAGTGTGGCTCCTCGGGCCCCGTGGCAGAGGGGATTTCATTAGGCAGAGGGCAGGGGGAGAACGGAGGAAATTAATGTGCCATTCAAGATGATTTCTTTGTTTCCCATCAACGTGATCACAGACAGGCTGCAGGGAAGAGATGATTTACACACACAAAGGAAAGCACGAGAGCTGGAGAGAGAGAAAATATCACAAAAGACTCCCGGTGCGTGAAATGTCTTCCTTTTGGTGAAAATGCTCTTGTCATGATTTTTGTTATGGCTTGAAGTGCTGAAATTGTTTTCAATCAGAAAAGCTTTCTTGTTTGTCATTAAGGACTGGAAATGGAAGTATGCCTGAGTAAAAGCACCAACAGGCACAACAATGTAATGTCATTTTTTTTTTCATCCACACTATCTACACACAGCCATCCAACCAGTGTGCCACTGTCCTGCAGCCTTATTAAGAACTTGTTTCACAATAAGGTTTTTTTTCTCCCTCACAGTTTGCTTTGCAACCTAGAGGATATTCAGGCTGACAGTCTAATTTATTAATAACTGTTTGCTAATTAATGATTTTAAAATAGGTAAAATGATGGCTTTTCCTTTATTAATTAGGCAAAAAGTGTATATTCATCTTTAATAAAAACCCATTATTATATAGCTGCAACGCCAGTCACCCTCTGCACACTGTCATCAGCAATGAGAGGAGCCTCTTCAGCCACAGACTGCTCCTTCCCAAGTGCAGGACCAACAGACTGAAAAACTCCTTTGTCCCCTCAGACCATCAGACTGTACAACTCCTCACTCGGGGAAAGGAGGAGTAACAGGAAAACAGGGGATGGGAAGGAGAGGAACAGTAGTAACCAGTAAGCCAGTAGCAAGCTAGTTCTGGTATTTATATTTGTATTTACATTTTGCAAATTGTTTTTTACTTCTATGTACCTTTGATGCTCCGTGTGTTTCGTATCCTGCATTTTGCTATACAATGTGGCTGGAACCTCAATTTCCCTGAGGGAGTCTTCCCAAGTGATTAACAATAAGTGTTGATATATTGGTAGTAGTCAAGCAAGCTAACTACCACGGTTCAGTCAGTACAATGGAATCAATGATAGCTTAGCTGACTAGCTAAACTAGTGTATTGTTACTCCTCAAATACTGGATAGTACATTCTCTACATTGAGGAGACTAATGGGTCTATAAGAAGCACAGGAAGACAGATCTTTTCCTTCCTCGAGCAGTAATGAAATTGAGGCCTGTCTCAGCATTGTCGGGACAGAATCCTGCTCCAGTGATTCCTCAAAAACTGACAAGACTAACAGGGCTAATTTCATATGAAACTTCTTATAGAAATCAGTAGGGAATCCATCAGGGCCAGGGGATTTTCCTGACAGTAACTATTTAATCAAGGATAAAACTTCTTCCAGATTAAGAACATCAACTTCTACTGCTTTTAAAGTATCAACTGCGGGGATTTCTAGGTCATCAAGGAATTGGTGAATATTTTCAGAGTTGGGGGAAACTCTGATGTGTAAAGAGTGGCATAAAATGATTTACAAACTGAATTAATTTAAGTTGATGTGCACTTTTGAATTAAAAAGTTCATATTTTACATTTTTGTCAGTGTTGTTTTATTCTGTTTGCATGATGAAAGCTGGTCAGAGGGCCACCTTGGAGTTTTTGCTCGGGGCACAATGAGACCCTTGCAGTGCCGGGGCCGGCCCAACCTATAGGCAGTATAGACAATTGTTAAGGGTGCCGTGATCCAGGTGGGGTGTCACAAATGAGGGAAAAATAAAGTCAGCTTTCACTATTATTATATTAAAACTAGTTAAAATTATTTTATATTTCAATATAAAAAATATAAGCTCATATTAACTTAACTGCATAGCCAAGCCTATTAAATAATAATAATGATAATTGTGTGGCAAGCTGCATGGAAGAACAAAGATGGACCCAGAGCTTTTTGCCTTTTCTGCACTCTGCCACAAGGAGGCACTTTTAATTTTACACACAACAAAACAGAGACAGTGGCAGAATTCATCAAACACACTACACTTTACACTTATGGTAACAACAACATGACACTCAACCAAATTGACTAAATCAATTGAACTACAAAACACAAATCAACAACACTAACACTGTTAAACTAACATGAACCACAATAACAGCACTTAAAACCTCAAATCCCTGAACACCCATAATGCATTACAGCACAAAAATTTACAGTCTTAACTACCAGCCAATAGTTTCCTTGTAGCCCCCTCTAAAGTGTCTGATGAGCCCTTCTGGGTCATTACATTATTGCAACATACACTGAAAAAAGTGAAACACAGTGCACTTCATTGAAAGTACTTATTTACATTGGTCTAATGGAAAATTGTGGTTTCCAGTTTAAATCTGCTGGGATCACTTTACAAAATCATAAATATACATTGTGAGAAACTAAAAAAATTAGCTGTAACAAATTACATCAATTTTTTTAAGTTGATCCAAACAGCTGAAACTGTCTGGTGTCCGGTTGCGATTTATGTGATTTAACAACAATGTCAAAACAGTCCAAACTGTTTGGTGCCAGGTTAGGATTTACGAGATTTAGCAACAATGGCAAAATTGCTCAAACTGTCTGGTGCCCAGGGGAGGAAAAAAAGAAAAGAAGAGGAGGAAAAATGGGACCAAGATAGATCCCTGCTGTTCTTTAAATATGTATTTCATGAATTTAGTCTTTTTCGGGCAAGACAGAAATATTTTGAGGAGGGGGACAAGGCAGGAAGGTTACTGGCGAGATATATCAAGCAAAGAGAGGCCATGAGTGCTATCTCTGCTATTAAGGACACAAATGGGCTACTCCATACAGAACCTCAAAAAATTAATGCTACTTTTACAGACTTTTATACTCAGCTCTATAGTTCGGAGTCACAGGCTTCAGAGGAAGATATTAGCAGGTTTTTGCAGAGCTTAAACCTTCCCCAAGTAACCCAGGACCAAACTGAGGTTCTAGAAGCACCAATTACAGTAGCAGAAATAATTGCAGTAATTAAACACCTCCCTTCCAGTAAAGCGCCGGGCCGAGATGGGTTTACGGCCGAATTTTATAAATCTTTCACGGAAGAATTGGCTCCAATGCTTCTAGAGGTTTATAATGAATCATTCCAAAAACAAATGCTCCCACCATCGCTATCTGAAGCTATTATAACTCTCATTTTAAAGAAGGACAAAGACCCCTCAGATTGCCGCAATTATCGACCTATTAGTTTGACCTCTTACGACAGCAAAATACTATCTAAAATCTTGGCCAATCGATTAGATCATGTCATGACTCACCTGATCCATCCTGATCAGGTGGGTTTTATACACTCCCGATGCTTAGTTGATAATGTTAGAAGGCTGCTGGACATTATGTGGGCAGTTCAAGATCGTCAGGACCCTATTGCAGCCATTTCATTGGATGCTGAAAAAGCATTCGATAGAGTCGAATGGCAGTACTTGTTTTTAACGCTCAAATATTTTGGTTTTAGTAGCAAGTTTATTAATTGGATATGGCTTATATATATATACTCAACAAAAATATAAACGCAACACTTTTGGTTTTGCTCCCATTTTGTATGAGATGAACTCAAAGATCTAAAACTTTTTCCACATACACAATATCACCATTTCCCGCAAATATTGTTCACAAACCAGTCGAAATCTGTGATAATGAGCACTTCTCCTTTGCTGAGATAATCCATCCCACCTCACAGGTGTGCCATATCAGGATGCTGATTAGACACCATGATTAGTGCACAGGTGTGCCTTAGACTGCCCACAATAAAAGGCCACTCTGAAAGGTGCAGTTTTGTTTTATTGGGGGGGATACCAGTCAGTATCTGGTGTGACCACCATTTGCCTCATGCAGTGCAACACATCTCCTTCGCATCATCCGTGAAGAGAACACCTCTCCAACGTGCCGAACGCCAGCGAATGTGAGCATTTGCCCACTCAAGTCGGTTATGACGACGAACTGGAGTCAGGTCGAGACCCCGATGAGGACGATGAGCATGCAGATGAGCTTCCCTGAGACGGTTTCTGACAGTTTGTGCAAAAATTCTTTGGTTATGCAAAGCGATTGTTCCAGCAGCTGTCCGAGTGGCTGGTCTCAGACGATCTTGGAGGTGAACATGCTGGATGTGGAGGTCCTGGGCTGGTGTGGTTACACGTGGTCTGCAATTGTGAGGCTGGTTGGATGTACTGCCAAATTCTCTGAAACGCCTTTGGAGACGGCTTATGGTAGAGAAATGAACATTCAATACACGAGCAACAGCTCTGGTTGACATTCCTGCTGTCAGCATGCCAATTGCACGCTCCCTCAAATCTTGCGACATCTGTGGCATTGTGCTGTGTGATAAAACTGCACCTTTCAGAGTGGCCTTTTATTGTGGGCAGTCTAAGGCACACCTGTGCACTAATCATGGTGTCTAATCAGCATCTTGATATGGCACACCTGTGAGGTGGGATGGATTATCTCAGCAAAGGAGAAGTGCTCACTATCACAGATTTAGACTGGTTTGTGAACAATAATTGAGAGAAGTGGTGATATTGTGTATGTGGAAAAAGTTTTAGATCTTTGAGTTCATCTCATACAAAATGGGAGCAAAACCAAAAGTGTTGCGTTTATATTTTTGTTGAGTATATATGTCCAACAGCATCGGTCCTCACAAATGGCATACTTGGTCCATCGTTTAAATTAGGAAGGGGCACAAGACAGGGGGACCCCCTGTCTCCCCTTCTTTTTGCAATAGCCCTGGAACCGCTGGCGGTAGCTATACGAGGAGAAGCTAAAATTCCGGGTATTTCTATTGGCCAAAGCTGTCATAAGCTAATGCTATATGCAGACGATATCCTTTTATTTGTATCTGATCCTCAAAACTCCCTTCCTGTGCTGTTCTCTCTAATCAATACATTTTCAGATATCTCAGGGTATAAGGTCAACTGGACAAAGTCAGAGGCCCTTCCACTCACTGTTTACTGCCCCAAAACATTTTTTTCCCCTGGTATGTTTTCTTGGCTCGAAAAGGTATTACATTTCCCCCACAATTATCTAACCTTATAAAAATTAATTTTGATCCGCTACTTGACAGTATGAAGGTGGACATAGAACGCTGGAACCAATTGTATCTTTCAATGTGGGGTAAAGTGAACATTATTAAAATGGTTTGTACTCCCAAATTTAACTATCTGTTACAGGCTTTACTGGTATATATTCAATCATCATATTTTAAAAAGTTTAACAGGTTGTGTAAAGAATTTATATGGAATTATAAAAAGCCCAGGCTTAACTTGAAAAAACTACAGAGACCGGTGGATAGTGGAGGACTGGGAATCCCGAACTTACTGTATTATTATTATGCTTTCTCTCTCAGGCATTTATCTCATTGGTTTATGCCTCCAGAGAAAGTACCTCCTTGGCTTGTTCTTGAAAAGGAGGTCTCTGCTCCATTCACTCCATTTTACTGCTTGTCTACTAATCTTGCCCCTCAAAACAGGCTGCACCCTGTCATGTCGCACCTTCAAAGAGTGTGGAAAAGTATATCTCAGATTTTTTAACTTAATGTACACCTCAATCAAACCTCAGGTCTGTGGTACAATCCAAAACTTTGTATTAACAAAACTCCCTTTTTTGGGAAGTCTTGGTTTTTGAAAGGTGTGTCAGTGTTGGGAGATCTATATGACAATGGCATATTGAAGCCATTTGAAACCCTGGCTGGGGAATTCAATTTGCCTAGACAGGATTTCTGGAAATATTTGCAGATGCGACACCTATTAGTAAAAACTTTTGGGTCTGCTGGGTCAGCCTTCTCAATTTGTAGCCTCTTAGAAGACCTCAGGAAAATAATTAGGCAAGGTCATGCAGCTTCCAATTTTTACAAGATGTTGCTAATGGAATCGGATACCTCTTTGACATCCACTAAGCAGGCATGGGAGAAGGACTTAAATTGTACTTTCTTACAAGCTGAATGGGAGGGGATACTTAGAAATGGGAAGAAAATATCAAGAGAGCTGAGGACTCGTTTAGTCCAATTCAAAATATTACATAGGATGTACTGGACCCCTCTTAGGTTATACAAAGTGGGCTTAGCAGATAATCATAAATGTTGGAAGTGCAAGGGGGATAACGGTACACTGCTACATATGATGTGGGAGTGCCCACAAGTTCAGATCTTTTGGACAGCAGTTCATAGGGCAGTGGAGAAGATCCTGGGCAAGGACATTCCCTTTAATAATAGACTTTATGTTCTAGGGGACCCCTCAATTATAAGTGCTTTGCCTTCATTTCCCTCACAGTGGGCCCAAACAGCGATTATGCTAGGGAGAAAATTATTAGTAAAGGAGTGGAAGTCTCCTTTAGCCCCATCCTTCTCATACTGGCAGACTTCTCTCTGCCATCTAGCTTCTCTAGAGAGGTTATCTTTCAGACTACTGAACAGACCAGATGATTATGATCGCAAATGGGGCCCCTATCTGGCCTATATTCATTTAACGACATTTTCCAGCTCAAATACTCTAGGCATTTGAATAGGTTTACACAGCTAACATTGTATGCTCAGATTGGCTTGGCATAGTTGAAACTGTATGTTTGGATTTGTTTGGTACCCCCTTCCCCTTCCCCTTTTTTTTTTTTTTTTTTTGCTGTTTACCACTGTATTTATACAGATGTGCATATTGGTATATTATATTCATAGACCATTTTAGTTATGCATTATTTCTATCTAAATTTTGTTGGTGTGTTAAATGTTTTTGTAAATCACTGGAAGTTACTTGTCAAGGGCCGAATATGATATTTGTGGTGCGTTGTCTGTTCATTATTGATATGAGAAAATAATAAAAGTTAAGTCATAAAAAATAAATATGTATTTCATATTCTCCTTGCATAGTCTGTCAGTTTTACGCAGAAATAAGGTGATAATTGGTGATTCGCTGCTGACGCTCCAAAATGATGAATGCGCAGTGAAGGCAGGGCAGAACGATTTTTAGGGGGACCATTTGGACGGTGACAATGGCACTTTGCAGTGACACTGGTTGTTGTGCTCGATCAACAAAGTTAACACACTGAATGATATTACAAAGGGGGAAAAGGAGAAGATTGATTAAAAAAAAGAGGAATTAATTATGAGAAGGCACAGAACACACACCACCAAGTGTCTCATCACAGTCTGACCCACGAAAAGGCAGAAACAGCAGTGGTCACGATCAGTCCATTTTACCTGTAACAGTGCAGATAGCGGTTATTGAAGTGAAAAACACCCCAACACCTCTAGTTTTTGCACAGGTCCTGCACAAACTTGTCGGTGTCCAATGCAGATTGCAGCCACTTTCTCTCCCCCAGCTGGGAGAATGATGTGCAGTTAAGCCGGATAAAGCAGTGCAGGCCCCGCTTCATGATTTCCGATATAAACTCCACATGCAGTATCACTTTGGGACTGTAATCTTTGTAGAATCAAATCGTATGTCCATTGTAGGTCAGGTCACCTTTCTTATGTGCCTCGTGATTCACCAGATCTTTTATTTGGAAGTGATGAAAATGCAGGATAACTGGTTGGGGCTAATCAGCTAACTGAAAGTTATCTTTTATAACGTTACCAAAAAATTTATCGAGAGGTACAGCTAGCCACTACATTTCAGTATTGTCACGATACACTCTCTGCTACTAACAAGCCGATTTTGAGTTTAGTCCTTAAATATCATAACAAACATTCCTAACAATCAGGTTCAGTAGGAGGTCTTAGTATTTGTATGTTTTTTATCTATTTATTTATTTATTTTTATTCTTTTTACTTTATATTCACTGTTATTAACTGTTTATGTCTTGTTCTGTATCTCTGTATGGGTCATGATTTCTGAGAAGTCCAAGACAAATTTCGCCACGGGGACATTAAAAGTATCTATCTATCTATCTTAAACACCACCAAAGCTTCTGACAGAATCAAAGACGATCACCAACCCAAACACAGCTTCTGTTTTTGTGCACCCTGCCCACTGCTGTGGGGAAGCGTCAATTACCTTGACAGATTACAGTGGTCCAAACGTGAGGCAGACGTCTTGAAAAGGAAAGCAGGTTTGACTTATGGCTTTGATTCATAAATCAAATGAACCCAGATAGAATAACTACATTAATGTCAACTTTGTCATTTGTACAAAGTGAAAATATAACACATATCTTTTAAATTTTAAAATAATGCACTAATTCTGAAGTTTTGAACATTAGTTACACACAGATGCCCAAAGGGATTATGGGTAAACTGAGCCTCTGCTCATACTGATTGGTTGACTCATTCATTCCATGTAAAAACCAACACAAGGTAATGTAATGTGTGTGTGTTGGTATTTACACATAAACATGCGTTTGTAAAATATGTCACTTTTTCATTTGTAAAAAATAAAGGCATTTGCAAAACCGAAAAGTCTGTTAAGTTGTGATTCGAGAACCATGTGATATAACCGGGCGCAGGTAGATGGCAGCGTTTTATGCATTTTGACCCCACAATTTAGCGGATTAACTTTTCAGGTATCTTCACAAACCGAAAAGTCTGTTTGTTAACAAAATTTAGCTTTACTAATTAGAGGTTAGTGGATTAGCAGAACTGTACCCACCACTGGTTACCAGTGCCTCAAGTGGTGACATTTCTCTGTCTCTTTTGGACTTACTCTTTTACTTGGACATTTTGCAGGTGGTCAAAAAGCAGTAAATACGAAAAATAAAAATACAACTGAGATTCCAAACAAAAAGTGCAAGGTTTCCAAGCCATAAAATTGAACAGTGCAGCGGAGCGAGCTGAATATGCGTCTACTGTCTAAACGCCACAACGGAAGTCACCTGTCACCTACTCTTGCTCTTTCTCTGTTCTCTCTCTTTCTCAGACTGACTCACTTGCTGTCCTTCCTGTTCCTTCCGTTCACGTCATATTCAGGGTTGTGTGATACTTATCAGCGATGTGCAGGGTGACACAAGCTGCATTTAAATGACTGTAGTTGTGTTTACACGTACAAACTGGCCGTACTTTCAGATTCCATTTCCCTGTACTCAGAGGCAGTTTTGAAGCTGGTGACCTTCGACTGTGGAGCAGGTGTTTAGGGTCTGATAACATCATGGCAGAGAGAACAGGTGTGACTTCATGCAGACAGCATGGACACACACACACACACACACACACACACATCCATATTGTATAGTTCTTTGTTCACTGGCCAAAAGACACTAATATGACTGTGCAGGGTGTGATTCTCACATTTGAATGCAATGTGTTTCCAGCTGTGGATGAATAAAATCTATACAAATGAACCTGGCAAAGATCAGTTTGCATTGTGTCCACTATTGAACATTTGTCATTATGCTTCATGCAAATATGTATTTGTTTGTGCAAACATGATTATTACTGTCCACATAAAGATTCCCTTTCATTCACGTTTGTTTGTGAGTTTCTGCAGCTGCATTACTCAAAAGCTATTCAACTGATTTTTAATGAAATAGAGATACAGGGCTGGCTGTGTGGTAAGGCATCTCTCTTTTTAAAGCTACAGTGTGCAGGATCTAGAGACATCTAGTGGTGAGTTGACAGGTTGCATTATGTGTACAGGGCAGCAACCACTGATTATTTTTTCTCAATCTAGTGGGTGTGCTGCAAATTGCAAAAAGTGGAGTCCCTTTTCGGCTACTGTATCAACATGGCAGTGCAATATGGCGGCCTCCATGAGGGGGCCCACTCCCATGTAGATATGAAGAGTTCATTCCAAGCTCATGAAAACACATTGATTCATTGTTGCAGATAATTATGCACTAATGAACAGATGATTATGAGATATATTCAATTTCTCTAATTAAACACCCCTAAATTTTGCACACTGTAGCTTTATTCAAATGGTTACAGGTTTGACGCTGATCCACAAAATTGTATCGAAACAATCAGTTTAAGGTTTGGTTCCAGAAAAATAGTAAGAGCCAAAATTTTTAAAATATTTGTTTTAAGAAATGAATTTGAATTTCTCAGGTTCCATCAATCAATCAATCAATCAATTTTTTTTTTATATAGCGCCAAATCACAACAAACAGTTGCCCCAAGGCGCTTTATATTGTAAGGCAAGGCCATACAATAATGATGTAAAACCCCAACGGTCAAAACGACCCCCTGTGAGCAAGCACTTGGCGACAGTGGGAAGGAAAAACTCCCTTTTAACAGGAAGAAACCTCCAGCAGAACCAGGCTCAGGGAGGGGCAGTCTTCTGCTGGGACTGGTTGGGGCTGAGGGAGAGAACCAGGAAAAAGACATGCTGTGGAGGGGAGCAGAGATCGATCACTAATGATTAAATGCAGAGTGGTGCATACAGAGCAAAAAGAGAAAGAAACAGTGCATCATGGGAACCCCCCAGCAGTCTACGTCTATAGCAGCATAACTAAGGGATGGTTCAGGGTCACCTGATCCAGCCCTAACTATAAGCTTTAGCAAAAAGGAAAGTTTTAAGCCTAATCTTAAAAGTAGAGAGGGTGTCTGTCTCCCTGATCTGAATTGGGAGCTGGTTCCACAGGAGAGGAGCCTGAAAGCTGAAGGCTCTGCCTCCCATTCTACTCTTACAAACCCTAGGAACTACAAGTAAGCCTGCAGTCTGAGAGCGAAGCGCTCTATTGGGGTGATATGGTACTACGAGGTCCCTAAGATAAGATGGGACCTGATTATTCAAAACCTTATAAGTAAGAAGAAGAATTTTAAATTCTATTCTAGAATTAACAGGAAGCCAATGAAGAGAGGCCAATATGGGTGAGATATGCTCTCTCCTTCTAGTCCCCGTCAGCACTCTAGCTGCAGCATTTTGAATTAACTGAAGGCTTTTTAGGGAACTTTTAGGACAACCTGATAATAATGAATTACAATAGTCCAGCCTAGAGGAAATAAATGCATGAATTAGTTTTTCAGCATCACTCTGAGACAAGACCTTTCTGATTTTAGAGATATTGCGTAAATGCAAAAAAGCAGTCCTACATATTTGTTTAATATGCGCTTTGAATGACATATCCTGATCAAAAATGACTCCAAGATTTCTCACAGTATTACTAGAGGTCAGGGTAATGCCATCCAGAGTAAGGATCTGGTTAGACACCATGTTTCTAAGATTTGTGGGGCCAAGAACAATAACTTCAGTTTTATCTGAGTTTAAAAGCAGGAAATTAGAGGTCATCCATGTCTTTATGTCTGTAAGACAATCCTGCAGTTTAGCTAATTGGTGTGTGTCCTCTGGCTTCATGGATAGATAAAGCTGGGTATCATCTGCGTAACAATGAAAATTTAAGCAATACCGTCTAATAATACTGCCTAAGGGAAGCATGTATAAAGTGAATAAAATTGGTCCTAGCACAGAACCTTGTGGAACTCCATAATTAACTTTAGTCTGTGAAGAAGATTCCCCATTTACATGAACAAATTGTAATCTATTAGACAAATATGATTCAAACCACCGCAGCGCAGTGCCTTTAATACCTATGGCATGCTCTAATCTCTGTAATAAAATTTTATGGTCAACAGTATCAAAAGCAGCACCATCAAATGTAGCATGAAATTAGAATCATCTGTGTGAATCCCTGCTAAATATATACTCTATCAGCAACAAACGTAGCTATAACTGTATCATAAACTTTGGCTACACTTTTAATAAAAAAAAGTTTGTTATACACACATACATACACACAGTTGTGCTCATAGGTTTACATACCCTGACAGAAGTTTAGATTTTTTTGCCCATTTTACAGAGAATATGAATGATGGTTGTGTGAAGCCATTTAGTGTCAAATAACTGTGTTTACTCTTTTTAAATCATAATGACAACAGAAACTGTGATAAAATATTTGTGGGGTACAGTGTATAAATCGGTAATTGCAAGATACTACAAATATTTTTTTAAGTGTTAGGAATCTTAGATGTGCTTCAAACTTTTGGTTAAGTTTCTTTATAAATAGGACATATTTAGCAGTATTTCCATAAGTTATAAAAGTTTTAGGAATGCTTTAACCATTTATTTAAAATGATTTAATAATGATTTAGGTTCAGCATCTTAATAGCTCCAAGGTCTACTGTTTTCTTTTAAATTTATGAATATTGGCGATCTAGTAGCTTTACTGCCTGTGTGGCAGCTTTTTGCTGGTTTTAAAAGTGACTCACTCAACAAAAATATAAACGCAACACTTTTGGTTTTGCTCCCATTTTGTATGAGATGAACTCAAAGATCTAAAACTTTTTCCACATACACAATATCACCATTTCCCTCAAATATTGTTCACAAACCAGTCTAAATCTGTGACAGTGAGCACTTCTCCTTTGCTGAGATAATCCATCCCACCTCACAGGTGTGCCATATCAAGATGCTGATTAGACACCATGATTAGTGCACAGGTGTGCCTTAGACTGCCCACAATAAAAGGCCACTCTGAAAGGTGCAGTTTTATCACACAGCACAATGCCACAGATGTCGCAAGATTTGAGGGAACATGCAGTTGGCATGCTGACAGCAGGAATGTCAACCAGAGCTGTTGCTCGTGTATTGAATGTTCATTTCTCTACCATAAGCCGTCTCCAAAGGCGTTTCAGAGAATTTGGCAGTACATCCAACCAGCCTCACAACCGCAGACCACGTGTAACCACACCAGCCCAGGACCTCCACATCCAGCATGTTTACCTCCAAGATCGTCTGAGACCAGCCACTCGGACAGCTGCTGAAACAATCGGTTTGCATAACCAAAGAATTTCTGCACAAACTGTCAGAAACCGTCTCAGGGAAGCTCATCTGCATGCTCGTCGTCCTCATCGGGGTCTTGACCTGACTCCAGTTCGTCGTCGTAACCGACTTGAGTGGGCAAATGCTCACATTCGCTGGCATTTGGCACGTTGGAGAGGTGTTCTCTTCACGGATGATGCGAAGGAGATGTGTTGCACTGCATGAGGCAAATGGTGGTCACACCAGATACTGACTGGTATCCCCCCCCAATAAAACAAAACTGCACCTTTCAGAGTGGCCTTTTATTGTGGGCAGTCTAAGGCACACCTGTGCACTAATCATGGTGTCTAATCAGCATCTTGATATGGCACACCTGTGAGGTGGGATGGATTATCTCAGCAACGGAGAAGTGCTCACTATCACAGATTTAGACTGGTTTGTGAACAATATTTGAGGGAAATGGTGATATTGTGTATGTGGAAAAAGTTTTAGATCTTTGAGTTCATCTCATACAAAATGGGAGCAAAACCAAAAGTGTTGCGTTTATATTTTTGTTGAGTATATTTTTAGTCATTAATATTAAATATTTTGCAGTGTCTCATTATTTTTAATTTATTTTTATGTACTTATGCATACATATATTCATATTACAAAAGTTTTACCCATGCTTTAAAGTTTTATTTTTATATTTAATCAATAACATTAATTATCCAGCAGCTTTTCATTCGTAATTAATTATTTATTCCTAAATGATACATATTTCATACGTTTTAAAAAACATTTTAACACATTAAATGTGCTCAGTAACCATTGTGTTTATGCAAAAATATTAAATACTTAATAGAATTTATTTAAAGTTTTAGTCATGCTTTAAATCTTGATGTAGCTATATTTAATGAATAATATCAACTACTCAGCAGCTTTTCATTATTTTTATTTGTTATTTTATTCCTAGATAATACACATTTTCCAACTTTTTAAAAATTGTGGAACATTAAAGGCGCTTCAACTTTGCTTATTTATATTTCATCAATAATATTAACTTCAGAACAGCTTTGCATTATTTTTACTTTTTGTTTTAGTCCTAAATAACACATATTTTCCAACTTTTTAATTTTTTTTGCACATTAAATGTACTTTTCATTTATTAACGACAGAACAGATTTTTGTTATTTTTATTTATTATTTTTTATTCCCAAATAATGCACATTTTCCCACCTTTTAACAATATTTGTCACTTTAAATGTGCTTTAAACATTTACTTATGTATATTTACCAATAAATATTAAATATTTAGCAGACTTGTAATTGTAGTAAGAATTGTATTTTAAAACGCTTAAGACATGCTGTAAACTTTTACTTATTTATATTTAATCCATATTATTAATTATCAAGCAGTTTTATATCTTTTTTATTTTATTTATAAGCATATATTTCACATGATGTAACACATTTATTGTGTGATTAAAAACAAAAACGTTTGTACAGATAGTACATAAAAACACAGCAAAAGTTAAAAACCATAACAATAATAAATAAAAACTCCAAGGTTCAAAACCACAACAATACTTAAAAACCATAAAACACTAATTTGTATAAATAATACATAAAAGGTCACATCACACATCCAAGTAATACTGATCGTACCCATCTTTAAAAACATTGACACTAGGTGAATTTATAACGGCTTTTAAAAATATTTTTGCCTGAAATCTCCTCACTGCACCACAGATCTTTTTTCTAACGTTATTTATAATGACAGGAATTATTCACCCGTAAACGCAGCCTTTTGACTCTGTGAGTAAATCTGAGGTCACTTCCTGTACATGTCTGAGATCCTGCAGCTCAAAGCTTTGCCATTTGGAATGTCCAGGGGAGGACTTGTCCTCTGCACCATCATGTGGAGGGAAGCAGAACAGCAGCGTCTTCACTGTCGATCTGCTCCTAAAGCCTGAAAAAAGTCATCCTGCTTTGGTGAGACGTGGGTATGAAGAGGACACCGTGTAACGCTGATCGATTTCATCCTGACCAGCAACTTGCTTCCTGAGCCAAGATGTTTGCCTGCTGTGCTGCTGTCCAATCTCAGGCTGAATACATCAGGATCAAACTGTGAAGACGTGTTTATAAATACATAAAGTATGGATTTTTTTTTTTCTTGCTTTGTGAAGTCGTAGCCCGCGGGGTGATGTTTTGTTGATATCCAGCCTGGCCCAAGGTACGGCTTTGATAAGGACTGATATCCAGTGAATGTTTTGTCTCTCTGCTTCTCATTGAGCATGACAGAAGGATTTGCGAGAACTGCACTACCAGATGGGAGATTGTTCCTTCATGGGTATTGTCTGCGAAACGCCTTGGAATATGTCAGCTTTATCTGCGTTAAAACATACCGAACATTTTTGCACGCGATACTGTGCAACCCAAACTATAGCTTCTCCCATCTGTGCCGTCGCAAAACTGTATCTCGGTCCTGCAGCATCCAGCACACGAGGCAGAAATAACTGCGCTGATCAGAGGAGGCTGCCACTGCCAATTTTTTGATACGTCAATGTGTGAAATTTTGTGATATGGAGACGTGGTTGCAGATAGATTATGTTGTATCAGGGAGCGGCTTTTTTTTGTGTGTGTTTTCCTCCCCTCTCCCCGCTGCGCTCTCGTGCTCACTGTCTCCATCGTTCTCTCTCTATCTCATTCGTGCATAATGCTCCATCATTTCCCTCGTCCCATGCAAGAGGTGTGAAAGGCAAATATACGCTCTCCTCCGCTGTGGACATAATGCTGAGGTCATGAATGGAATAATAATGAATGGTCTACTGCTGGTGCACGACAACCCTAGAATCCGCGTGAGTGCCAAAACCATAACAATACCTTATTTCAAACGTGCATTCTTTCGCAGGCATCTGCGCTGTCCTGCAGACGACGTAAAAAAGTCGGAGATGAAACATTCACCCGTGCATGGGGTCTGTTAATGAACTTCCTCTTCAAGGTGGGAACAGCAGGCCAGGAAGTGAGGGGTAGCGAGGGTGTGTGAAGGAGAGGCCGCACAGCTTGTGGATCAAGAGGCTGTGTTTGAGTATCTTATCGCCGCTGTCACCAGCTCAGTGTGGCTCCGTTGACTTTGTGCGGGGATTAGAAAGGCCCAAAGTGGCTGATTGTTTGGGTGAGTGAGTGGTTCGGCGCAAAGAAACACTGTGGTCAGAATTGTCCCAGTCACCACGCAGATGGTCGGCCTACGAGTGCGCACAATGGATGTTATTTGTATTTGGGGTTTCTACTTCGCAAGCTCCCCCAAGGAGGTTATGGGTTTGTCGTTTTTCAATTCAGAACGATTACTCAAACAGATTTCAGCTGATTCCAATGAAACTCTGTGATCCCGATCAACCACAGTGTCCCCCACCCCCCCAATGGGAAAAGTTGATTGGGATGATCTGGATGCAGATTTGGATCCTCTCTCCCATCTTCATCTGCTAGATCGGGTTGCGGGATTTTGGATCCTGATCCAAAATCCATCAATTTGTTTGAAAGATAAATGCTATAAATATTGGTGTTGATTTGGCTCTAGATGCAGATTATGTCTCAGCCCTTTACTTTCTTCTACATAGCATTTTAAAAAACTAACAAACATACAAACAAGCAAACATTTTTTTTTTTTACTCAAAATGTTTTCCAAAAATTTCCATGAAACTTGGTGGATCTTTTCCATAACTCATGAATGAGAGAAAAAAAAAATCCATCTTATTTTGGGCTTGATTAAAATCCTAATTTAGATTCTTATTTTTCTTTTTCTTTATGGGGGCAGTGGGGGTGGGGGGCAGTATATTTTGTTGTTAATTGGGATCCAGATGTATCAGCCCGATTTTTATTTGGGCATTTTTTTGACATTTAATGTAATTGTTGGGAGGTGATGGTCTAGTGGTTAAGCGCTGAGCTTGAGACCAGATGATCCTTGGTTCAAATTCCTGCCTGACTGGAAAATCACTAAGGGTCCTTGGGCAAGGTCCTTAATCCCCTAGTTGTTCCCGGTGTGTAGTGGGGTGAATGTGAGGCATTATTGTAAAGCGCTTTGAGCACCTGATGCAGATGGAAAAGTGCTATATAAATGTAGTCTATTTAATTGTTTTCAAGTTATCTGGTTGTTCACAAGGTTTTACCCAATGAGTCATCGTGCCTTTTCAGAAAAGAAAAGCATTGATTTTTACTGTTTTTCTAGATTAGAATACAGATTCTGGATCATTTCTTTACTTTTTTTTAACCACAGCAAGATAAGGTATTAAAAACAAACAAACAAACAAAAAAATTAATATTATTTTTCCAGGTCTTTATTATTATTTTAAAGTAAATTTTCTCTAAACTTAGTGCAGTAAATCAACCTCACCAAAATGTATTTTTAATGTTTAAATTTTTTAAATTTCTCTATTTTTTTGGACTTTCAAACAGACTTAGTGGAATGACCAGTTGCACCAAGAGGGAGAATAAGTCTGGATTATTATGGCTTGTCGATTATTTCTTTGCTTCCTTTTACAAAAACTGGCATATTTTCAACAATTTATTAAATAATAATAATAAAAAAAACCCCTGCAAGACCAAATTTTATGAAGCATATCCCATGACTGACAACCACTGCTTGAAATTACATGCAGATCTGGACAATATATATATATATATATATATCGTATATATTCCGGCAGTTCATGAAATTGTTGCACTGGAAGAAACAATACAGACACACAAACATATGTTTCACATTTTATCATGCTTTAAATGAAACCAATCGCACAGGAAAATGAAAGGCGTCAGAGGGCTGACACATACCCTGAGTGCTGAAATGTCAGTTTTTATTCTGAATTATCAATACTTATGGTCAGTAATACATGCAGTGAGTTTCAGGCATCATACTTGGTTGAGTACGGTGTTACATTTATATTATATGACTTCATAATTTGACTTCATCATGAAGTCACTTATTTCCTTTGATGACATATATTTATTTTACTCATCAATATAAGCTTTCATTCAAATCTGTAACCACATGGGCAGAGGAGATATTATGGTAAATGTTTTTTTGGACTATGCTTAGTTGACCTTAAACTTTGACCAATCTGTTGGAAACATAATCATCTGGAGACATGAATCTAAGTAACATTCCCTCCAAGTTTGGTGAAAATTCATCCAACCATTCTTTAGTTATCTTGCACACACACACACACACACACACACACACACACACACACACACACACACACACACACACACACACACACACACACACACACACACACACACACACACACACACACGAGCAGTTACAGTACCCTGCACATATAACAATATAATATTACTGATGTCAAGTTGCGGTAGGCTAATCTGTCTGGCAGCGGTACAGGCTCTGTTTCTTATCAGACTGCAACAGATCCTATATTAATCTGTTAAGCTTGTATTTTGATGATGAGTGGATACAAAGTGAAGCTGCTGTCACCAAAACATTTTGGCCCTTGGAGTCGCATGGAAGCACATTGGCCATGAAGGAGTGAAAAAAGAAGAAGAATATACCATTATATGATGACGACTGCCATAACAACCTGCACGGCCAGATGGACAACTGACCAGACACGAGAAAATATTTATTTCTAATTACATTTCGGTGCAATTCAAGTTTTATTTTCAGCCACAGTGTTTCTCCGTGCAGAGTTATTGTTATTTTTCTAAGGTAGAGGGAGAAGCTCCGGCGAAGGGGCTGTGAAGCCGGCTGCACCTCCAGATATCCATTCCAGATGCTGGCTAGACACGGTGGAGCCGGGGCCGGCTGTACCGAGGGCTGGATTTAGTTGTCTTTTCCTCCAGGTGCGATGCCTCATGCTGATTCCCCCACATGTTCCATCGGTCTTATCCAAACACGCCGAGGCTGGCGACAGCGCCGGCAGTCTGCCCTCCCTCCTGCCTGTGGCCCACCCACCATCAGCGCAGCGCCGGCGCTGACCCTCCCCTCCGTACCTGTCATCGGACCCGCCGGTCTGTCCAGCGCGACTCAGAGAAGCCTCTTTCTTCCGCGTATGTCTCCTCTCGGGTTTGAACTCATTTGACGAGGGGTTACGTCGCGACAAGCCGGGTGTTGCTCTAGTAACTCTATCGTACTCGCCGGTTGATGTAGGACGTATTAAAGTTGTCACATTTCAAGCCTGGTCAGTTTTCAGAAGATATGCCATCAGGGAGTGTGAGAAGTGTAAAAAAATATGTATAAATAAATAAGAAGAGGGGATGGAAAAAGAAAACAGAAGCTCTGCTGTTTTGTGTATTTACTCCCCTGTTGAATGTTCTGCATCTGTTTCCATTAAAAGTGTGGGCGAGCCAAATTCAGTCGTGTGTTGTGTTTGTTTTTTTTTTCTGCCGTAAACTAGGCCGGCGCTGAAGGTCTCCCCTTTTTACAGTCACACTTGACACCATGACTCTATTCTTCCATGACAAAATGTACATTTCCCTTTAATGTATATGAATTCCACCTCCACGTAAAGTATTTTTCCAGCGCAAGAACAGGGGCGAACGTTATTAACTAGCCCACACAAAATATGTTGCCTCATGGCTCGAGTTGAACGCCATCCAGAACTGGCATAACCGAGGATAACATATTTATGAGGAACAAGAATCCTCATTGAGACACGCCGCCCTCTGCCGCTTTGATTCTCGCTTGATTTATTATTATTATTATTATAACAAGCAGTGAGTTGATTCAACTGCAAAAGGAAAAAAAAAAGAAAAACTTTGAGGACAATTTCACTCCAAATCAATTATGTGCTTACAAAACTAATTAAAAGCCGTTGCGTTCTTAACGATGTGCACAGAGAATCACATGAATATGTGAAGCAGTTTAGAAATGCAACCAAATCGCTTCCTTTAAAGAAATGCATTGATTTGTTTATTTCTCAGAAGACTTCTTTTGTAATAAAAAAGCCACATTTTCAGACATGGGTCGCATATGTGCATGTTATTTTTTTTAAATGTGTGTTTTGCTGTCATAACATTGCAGAGAAACTTCCCACGAGCCAAAGCAATGTAAATGATTTCCTGATGTTTAAGTCGTCGCCGCTATTGGACCCACAAGGTCTAGAATTGAGCTGATAAATGGTCTGAACTGTCCCCACAGCTAAAATAAACAGTCAGCAGTTGGATTTAACATTTTACAAATGTTCAATGACTACTACTTAACTTTAGATACAGCAGTTCTTTTCTCAAACCCCAGAGAAGCAATATTATGGGGCCTTCTTGAAGGCACTCTTTGGTACAAGAAGTAGATGATGAACACAAACTACCATATTTTATGGAGTTTATTACTCGCGTTTGCCTAAAAATGCATCATGAAATGGGCTATAATGTTGGGAAAGTGTAGGTACACGGACCCACAACAGGGGGCGCAAATGAACGGACAATGGAGGAGGTCAAATAACAACACTTTACTGTTGTGAATGGGCACAACAAATACAACAGATTACAACAATAGACAAAAGCCAAATCACAAAAGGTGTCGTGTGGGCAGGCTCGAAGATAGGAGACGCCTGTCCAAAGCAGAACCGGAACCACGCGATTTCCTCCGCCACCAGACCCCGGGAATACTGGAGCCGCCAAGTCCCGAACTCCCAGGTGGCCACTGCCTCCGCGTGTCGGACCTGGTACTGCTGGCGAGGAACAAAGAGACAATTAAATGTGGGCGCGTTTGCACCCAGCAATCCGCACGGCAGGAAAACTACCTCCACCTCTTGTTGGAAAAGGAGTCGCACAAAAGTCACAAAAGATCACTGTCAAACAGTCAGCTGAGTACGTTACCTTCCAGGTTGAACGATATCTCGGCAAAGAGGTGGAGACGTCGTCCTGCTGATGTATCCCTGCCGATCAGATGATTGGTAACAGCTGTTGCAGGTGATGCGTGACAGCTGTCACCCTGGTTTCTCCTGTGAGGCGGCTGCGCCCTCTGGTGCCTGGAGCCCGCACTCCAGACAGGGCGCCCTCTGGTGGTGGGCCAGCAGTACCTCCTCTTCTGGCGGCCCACACAACATATAAATCAGGTTGTTTTCCAAAATGGGGCTAGTCCCGTGTTCGTGAGCAGAAGTTAACAGGCTATTTAATGTCATTGTACAAGGCCCAAAGACCTCAAGCGTAAACTGCTCCTTGTTGCTACTAAACAGACAAAAACCTCAAAATGGAGCTAAATGAGCACATTCACCTCATTAAATGTAAATAAATGTTTTAGTTAACAATACAGTTTTAAAACATTATAGTTAGCCTTACCTTAGCCTGGACACCATCCTTTGTGTCCTCTGGCTGCCACACAAAATGCAAACATGTGGAGAAAAGAATAATGTGAATGTTATTCCCTCTTTATTCAAGATTTTTCAGTTTGAGAGCATGATTTAATCATTTCATTTTTCTTACACTTACACATCTTCCAAAGGTGCAGCAGTGCTTGCATCCTGTTGGTTGAGAAGCTTTCAGACCAATAAGGTCTTCAACAACGAATATGGTGTATTGATCAATCTGGTATTTAATCTTTTTTTGGAAACATTGAATTTTCATGTTGTTGAATCAGTTTGATTGGTGGGCAGTCATTTCAAAGTCGCAGTTATTCAGGTGACCAATGACAACAGTCACTTGTGAGCTGGGGTGTTGTTCCAATAAATAAATGCACCTCTTTGTTGGTGCCTCATTAAGCTGGCACAGCGCTCTTTTTTCTTGGTTGACCCTTTGGAGGATACTCCGTAAGCACAATTCCCTTTACATCCCAGACATCATCAATGAAATGACTGGTGGGTAAAGAATGAGTGGGTAAAGATGTGTGTATTTCCATTGCATGGGTAGTTTTTGGCTGAAAGGGAAGGACCTGACACTCATTCTGAGCGAAGAAACATTTCAAGAAACATTGCAGGATCCCAATGTACCTGCTTACAATCACCAACTTCCCATCTTTAGTAAAAGTTGTACTTCCAGATATACCCCTGGTTTGAAATTCAAACCCCTCTAATACCGGCATCAATACTGAAGCCTTCCATTAAACTAAGTTACAGTCCCATCTCTGTATGTGTTAATAGGGAAACACTGTTTTCTCGACTTTTGTTCCAGGTGTGGCTTTGAAAGCAGCGGTGCAGGGATTGTCTAGCCATGTGACATCACTGCCAGTCGTACATTTTGCCTCTACTCCAGCTGGAGCTGGATGTTGGACCTTGCTGAGGCCCCAGTGCTGGTATTAATTTCTTTCTGTTGGCTTACGTCCCTTGGCAGCCTAGCTCCAGCCTCAGCCCCAGCTCTGGTTCCATCTTCATGTAGGAGTGTTACTGGAAAGCTGGCCAGTGGGAACTGGCTCCGATAATCATTTCAGGCTAGACATGCCAGCATCTGTAGGAAAGCATGCAAGAGATGGGCTATTAGTATTCTGAGAGGGACAGCGAAAATATGAGCCCAAAAATCATACATCATGTTGAGAAAATCATGAAAAAAAAGCCCAACTTTTTTTCGGACTGTTTTTCTAAAACATGGTTTTATCGCTTCATACTGAAATGTGGCATGACATTGTGGAATTTTACTGTGGTTTCCAAGAGTTTGAGTAAATTTTGTTCAGGGCTGCTTCAAATTGCTAACAGCAGGAATAGATGAATAATGAAGGAAAGCCTTTAAGTCATTTCTTGTTTAAAATAATGTTAACTTAATTGCATGATGAAGAGTGTTCAAACATCAAAATCAGGCTTATGTATTGTCATCGCTTTAGATTATATTATGATGACTGTGAGCAGAACCCTGGAAGGACGTTTGAACCAAGCTAATGTCAAGCAAATGTGTTTGTGTGTACAGACCAACCACAACCAACAAGAAGTTTTTAATTTAGACAAAATGAATAGGCAGTATTTTGATTCAGTTAAATGCAGTGTTACTTAAAGAGGCCGAAATCTCTGTCTGTGGGTTTTGCATTTTGTGCAACATACATCATCAGCTGTCCTTGAAATCCTTTGCAGAATCAGATCTCAGTGGCATGGTAAAGCAGGTCATTTTGAGAACTCAGAGCATGGGAAGGTACATAAGGCTTCACAAGATCCACCAGCTATAACCACATTAATGAAAAGCAAAGACAAGCAGTTGCATGTTCAGTACACATGGGCAACAACCTTCAATTTTTTTTTTTTAATATTGGCCAAAATCTCATTAAAATGTCTTAGTGCACATTGTCTGCATCATATGGCACCATCAGACCCTAAAAGTCTTTTGCAGATTGACAAGAATGCCGTGGTCTTGTAAAGCAGGTTTTCATATTGAGAACAGTGTATGAGAAGGTACTTAAAGGCTTCACAAAATCCACCAGATAAAAGATGCTTTTTCATTGTCATTAATTTACTGCCACTTATCTGGCTTCAGGTTATGGTTGCAGTTGAACATGCATCAAAGACCTCCCTAGGGTGAAGACCAGGGGGCATCCTTACAAGATGCCCAAACCACCATTCAGTGCAAAGAAGCAGCAGTTCTAGTCCAAGTCCCTCCCGGATATTTGAGCTTCTCCCAGTAAGCCCAGATACCCAATGGAGGAATCTCATTTCCACCACTTGTATCCGTGACCTTGTTCTTTGGGTCATTACCCAAAGTTTATGACTATAGGTGAAGATAGGAGCATAAATCAGATACTAAATCAAGAGTCTTGCCTTCTGTTTCAGCTTTTTCTTCACCACAATGGTTCACAACATTCACAAAACATCAGGCGCAGCCCCAATCCATCTATCGATCTCATTCTGCAACTTACCCCCAACTGTGAAGAAGACCCAAAGATACACAACCAAGGAATTTGATCTGGTGTCATTGGTGCATAAACAGCAATAAAAAGAAAATAAACAAATACTTCTGTAAGAAGTAAAGTAGTCAAATAGACAAATAGGCAAAACTAAGTTCACTATTATATAACTATAACACAGTGGAATGGGGCTGTGCAAAAGCATGCAGATGTACAGTACTTTTCAGTGCAGGGATGACCAATCTGTACTTTGTGGAATTGGGGGTGGAGGCAGGATAAATGGGGGTCTCTGGCATTATTTATAAGTCTAACTGTGGACGGAAAGAAGCTGTTTTTGTGCCTTGAAGTTTTAGTCCTGATGGACCTCAGCCATCTGCCAGAGGGGAGGATGACAAAAGTTTGCGTCCTGGCTGAGAGGGATCGGCCATTACCTTCCTTGCTCACCTCAGGGCCCTGGAGGTGTACAGGTCTTGTAGGGATAGCAGATTGCAGTCGATCACCTTCTCTGCTGTGTGGATGATACACTGCAGTCTGCTCCTGTCCTTATCAGTGGCAGCAGCGTACCAGACGGTGATGAAGGAGGAGATGATGGACTCAATAACGGCAGTGTAGAAGTTCACCATCATTTTTTATGGCAGGTTGAACTTGCTTAGCTGCCACAGAAATTACATCCTCAGTTGTGGTCTCTTGATGAGAGAACTGATGTTCAACTCCCACTTGAGGTCTTGGGTGAAGGACTCCACAATGGCAATTGAACACCTTAGTTCGATTCCTGGCCATGCTACCTATCTGTCCTTGTACAAGACACTTCATCTGCATTGTCCAAGTCCACCAAGCTGTAAATGAGTGCCAGTCTTGGTTGGGGAGGTAAGCAGTGCCAGACTGGTGTCCCAATGAGAGGGAATCATAGACACTTATGCATTTCATGCTACAGAATCTGAGGATAAGGCACAGGCAACAAAGGCCCACAAAGCCTATATAGGACTTACTTCTCTGTACAGGACACCCATAAACTGACTATAACTTTGTAAGAATATTGTCTAATTTTGTCACGGTGATGAGGAATCCAGCAGCAGAATTTTAAAAGCGTGAATGATTTTCAGGTTTGCCTCTATGACAGTTTCTCTGATTAAAAACACACTCAAACCTCCATCAACATAGTCCTCCAACAGTATTCTCAGTTGGTCCATGTTGGTGAGTCTGTATTATGTTCGCTTGTGTGAGAAAAGTGGTCACAAATTCCCACTCGAGTCTCATTTAACCAGTCCCAGGATTCCAGTGGCTTCATGGGATGCCGCAGTTTCTGAGGCTATTAGCGAATGTTTAACTTTGAGTCAACATGAGGGAATAGTGTACCTTCCCACTCGTTATGAGACCAAGATGCAGAATGATTAAACTCCATCTCTGACAATCATTATAACGAGGCGTACTTGGACTGGAAAATGTTTTTTTCTTTGACTTCATTGTGAATGATTTCTGTTTTTTTTTTGTTTTTTGTTTTTTTTTGTTACATGGGTGGTTGATGTGTGTTATTTTTTTTTTCAGTTACATGCGTTAGCTCCTCCAAACACTGATGTCTGCAGGGTTGTAGCCTTTGATAAATCACCAACTCTTCCAAATCTGAGATCATCCTGAAGAGCGGCAGACAAATATATAAGCAAAGACAAAGTGATCAGATTTATCTTGAAAACACAAGCAACCAATTCCACATGGTTATAGAATGTATTTACTAGGTCGCATCAGAAGTCACTTTAACATCTTAAAAGACTATAATAACCACTTTGAATGCCCCCCCCCCCCCCCCAATATACAGTACTGTGCAAAGGTTTTAGGCATCCCCAGAATTATTTAAAATCAGCATGTCAACACAAAATCCGTTCCAACAAAAGTGAATATTTGAGCTATATATTTTATTACACCATAATAATAGTAGCAATTAATAATAGTAATAATGATGATGATAATAATGATTATTTCTTTGAAAGTGTACTGGCCTGAAGAATACCACACATGCATGGCTGCAAATGGTCATGCAATATTAAAATGATTGTAAAAGACAATTCCTCGTTTTTTAAGTCCTTTAAAATAGTTTTTGAGGCACTGTGAGTTATAGTCTGGTGTGAATTATATACACTGAAAAATCGCATGTAAATAGACCCCAGTTTTCATATCAATCATCATCAAAGTTGAAAGTCATCACACATTTCATTTATTTATAAATATTTATCAGGTTTTTATCATTTTTGATGCTTTTATGATGAATTAAATGAGCCTAAAACATTTGCATAGTACTGTATACAACTGTGTGCAAAACTTTTAAATGCAAAGCTGCTTAATTTTGTGTAATTACAAGTAAATCAGAAAAGAAGTCAGAAATCAGAAAAGTTTTATTGCCATATAAGTGAACAAGTTCACAACATTAGGAAATTGGTGCCGTACTCGGTGCTAACATAAAAGACAAAATTTTGTGCAAAAAAAAAAAAAAAGCAGTAAAACAAATAATATATAATAAATAAAGTAAGGGTGGCATGGTAGATTAGTGGTTAGCACTGTTGCCTCACAGTGAGAAGGTCGTGGGTTCAATTCCCATGGCCTTTCTGTGTGGAGTTTGCATGTTCTCCCCATGTTTGCGTGGGTTTCCTCCGGGTGCTCCGGTTTCCTCCCACATCCAAAGACATGTGGGTTAGGTGGATTGGAATCTTTAAATTGTCCTTAGGTGTGTGTGTGGGTGTGAATGTGTTTGTTTGTCTGTTTGTGGCCCTGCGACAGACTGATGTCAGTCTATCATAGGACCACATATAGACAGACACCTATTCACGGTTTTAGAGTATCCCAGAATCCTTTGTGCGCTGGGGAGGGAGGCTTGATAATGGCTCAGCTTAATGCTAACTTTAACATTGAAAATGCCATAGACATGCCAACACGTTAGCATTGGTCCCCTTTTTAAGTTATAACATACATCTATCAACTGTTTCAGAAGACCATAACAGGTTGGTTTAACATAAAAAAGGTAAATATTACTCACAGACATATACTCTTTAGGGTTTTAGCGGGGAAAAATTAAGATATATAAAATAAAACAAAGAACCAACGAAGCAGCAGATCGAAGATCAAAGCACTTCTTCATTGGTTCAAGGTTCAAAATAAAGCCGCACTGCAGAAACGATTGATTACAGACACACTGCAGGGTCTGTAATCAATGTAGAGAAATCATCATTTTCCTGACAAACACCCCCCAAAACAATGGCCACTCTGAAGGACCCATAAGGGAATCGCTAAGCAAAAAGGTTATTGATGTCGATGGATCGATTCATTTCTTAAGGATACCCGGAGAACCGGTTACCAAATCCCTAACAGCAACGCGCTTTATTTTTTTATTTTTTTGTAAAACTCACATTAAAGACTCACGATTAAAGCAGCTCTCATTTCTAGAAATCTGGCCAATTTTTTTGGATCCTCCAAACTGTGACTGTCCAGCGTTGGGACCAGGAGGCAGAGTTGTGGTCTTATATACCTCTCTGCAGCTTCTCTCCCCCTGCCATCCCCTCATTACCCCATCCCCGTAGAGACGGTGCCTGCTCCCAGACCACCAATAACCAGCAAAAATGTATTTAAGCATAAAAATTAAAAAGAAAAATAATATAGCACCTTCAACTGCACCACAGACTAAAACAGTTAAATGTGGTCTATTAAACATTAGGTCTCTCTCTTCTAAGTCCCTTGTTTGGTAAATGATATAATAATTGCATAAACATATTGATTTATTCTGCTAACAGAAACTGGTTACAGCAGGATGAATATGTAGTTTAAATGAGTCAACACCCCCGAGTCACACTAACTGTCAGAATGCTCGTAGCACCGGGCCGGGGCGGAGGATTAGCAGCATCTTCCATTCCAGCTTATTAATTAATCAAAAACCTAGACAGAGCTTTAATTCATTTGAAAGCTGTCTCTTAGTCTTTGTCCATCCAAATTGGAAGTCCAAAAACCAGTTTTATTTGTTATTATCTATCGTCCACCTGGTCGTTACTGTGAGTTTCTCTGTGAATTTTCAGACCTTTTGTCGTGACTTAGTGCTTAGCTCAGATAAGATAATTATAGTGGGCGATTTTAACATCCACACAGATACTGAGAATGACAGCCCTCAACACTGCATTTAATCTATTATTAGACTCTACTGGCTTTGCTCAAAAGTAAATGAGTCCACCCACCACTTTAATCATATCTTAGATCTTGGTTCTGACTTATGGTATGGAAATAGAAGACTTAACAGTATTCCCTGAAAACTCCCTTCTGTCTGATCATTTCTTAATAACATTTACAGTTACTCTGATGGACTACCCAGCAGTGGGGAATAAGTTTCATTACACTAGAAGTCTTTCAGAAAGCGCTGTAACTAAGTTTAAGGATATGATTCCTTCTTATGTTCTCTAATGTCTATACCAACACAGAGCAGAGTAGCTACCTAAACCTCTGTAAGGGAGTTAGAGTATCTCGTCAATAGTTTTACCATCCTCATTGAAGACAACTTTGGATGCTGTAGCTCCTCTGAAAAAGAGAGCTTTAAATCAGAAGTGTCTGACTCTGTGGTATACTCACAAACTCGTAGCTTAAAGCAGATAACCCGTAAGTTGGAGAGGAAATGGCGTCTCACTAATTTAGAAGATCTTCACTTAGCCTGGAAAAAGAGTTTGTTGCTCTATAAAAAAGCCCTCCGTAAAGCTAGGACATCTTTCTACTCATCACTAATTGAAGAAAATAAGAACAACCCCAGTTTCTTTCAGGCACTGTAGCCAGGCTGACAAAGAGTCAGAGCTCTATTGAGCTGAGTATTCCATTAACTTTAACTAGTAATGACTTCATGACTTTCTTTGCTAACACAATTTTGACTATTAGAGAAAAAATTACTCATAACCATCCCAAAGATGTATTGTTATCTTTGGCTGCTTTCAGTGATGCCGGTATTTGGTTAGACTCTTTCTCTCCGATTGTTCTGTCTGAGTTATTTTCATTAGTTACTTCATCCAAACCATCAACATGTTTATTAGACCCCATTCCTGCCAGGCTGCTCAAGGAAGTCCTACCATTATTTAATGCTTCAATCTTAAATATGATCAATCTATCTTTGTTAGTTGGTTATGTACCACAGGCCTTTAAGGTGGCAGTAATTAAACCATTACTTAAAAAGCCATCACTTGACCCAGCTATCTTAGCTAATTATAGGCCAATCTCCAACCTTCCTTTTCTCTCAAAGATTCTTGAGAGGGTAGTTGTAAAACAGCTAACTGATCACCTGCAGAGGAATGGTCTATTGAAGAGTTTCAGTCAGGTTTTAGAATTCATCATAGTACAGAAACAGCATTAGTGAAGGTTACAAATGATCTTCTTATGGCTTCGGACAGTGGACTTATCTCTGTGCTTGTTCTGTTGGACCTCAGTGCTGCTTTTGATACTGTTGACCATAAAATTTTATTACAGAGATTAGAGCATGTCATAGGTATTAAAGGCACTGTGCTGCGGTGGTTTGAATCATATTTGTCTAATAGATTACAGTTTGTTCATGTGAATGGGGAATCTTCTTCACAGACTAAAGTTAATTATGGAGTTCCACAAGGTTCTGTGCTAGGACCAATTTTATTCACTTTATACATGCTTCCCTTAGGCAGTACTATTAGACGGTATTGCTTAAATTTTCATTGTTACGCAGATGATACCCAGCTTTATCTATCCATGAAGCCAGAGGATACACACCAATTAGCTAAACTGCAGGATTGTCTTACAGACATAAAGACATGGATGACCTCTAATTTCCTGCTTTTAAACTCAGATAAAACTGAAGTTATTGTACTTGGCCCCACAAATCTTAGAAACGTGGTGTCTAACCAGATCCTTACTCTGGATGGCATTTCCCTGATCTCTAGTAATACTGTGAGAAATCTTGGAGTCATTTTTGATCAGGATATGTCATTCAAAGCGCATATTAAACAAATATGTAGGACTGCCTTTTTGCATTTACGCAATATCTCTAAAATCAGAAAGGTCTTGTCTCAGAGTGATGCTGAAAAACTAATTCATGCATTTATTTCCTCTAGGCTGGACTATTGTAATTCATTATTATCAGGTTGTCCTAAAAGTTCCCTAAAAAGCCTTCAGTTGGTTCAGAATGCTGCAGCTAGAGTACTGACGGGGACTAGCAGGAGAGAGCATATCTCACCCGTGTTGGCCTCTCTTCATTGGCTTCCTGTTAATTCTAGAATAGAATTTAAAATTCTTCTTCTTACTTATAAGGTTTTGAATAATCAGGTCCCATCTTATCTTAGGGACCTCGTAGTACCATATTACCCCATTAGAGCGCTTCGCTCTCAGACTGCGGGCTTACTTGTAGTTCCTAGGGTTTGTAAGAGTAGAATGGGAGGCAGAGCCTTCAGCTTTCAGGCTCCTCTCCTGTGGAACCAGCTCCCAATTCAGATCAGGGAGACAGATACCCTCTCTGCTTTTAAGATTAGGCTTAAAACTTTCCTTTTCGCTAAGGCTTATAGTTAGGGCTGGATCGGGTGACCCTGGACCATCCCTTGGTTATGTTGCTTTAGACGTAGACTGTGGGGGGGTTCCCATGATGCACTGTTTCTTTCTCTTTTTGCTTCGTATGCATCACTCTGCATTTAATCATTAGTGATCGATCTCTGCCCCCCTTCTCGGCATGTCTTTTTCCTGTTTCTTTCCCTCAGCCCCAACCAGTCTCAGCAGAAGAACTGCCCCTCCCTGGCCTGGTTCTGCTGGAGGTTTCTTCCTGTTAAAGGGAGTTTTTTCCTTCCCACTGTGGCCAAGTGCTTGCTCATAGGGGGTCGTTTTGACTGTTGGGGTTTTTCATAAATTATTGTATGGCCTTGCCTTACAATATGGAGCGCCTTGGGCAACTGTTTGTTGTGATTTGGCGCTATATAAGAAAAAAGTTGATTGATTGATTGATTGATTATCTTAGGTGAAACAGCCTAAATACATATTTTGGTTGAACTCACCTCCATAACGAGGCAATGTTGCAAACAAGCTGCCACAAACACTTGTTTACACTGACAACGAATCTCGCGTCCTCCCAGCGAGAACATGATTACGCACGAGATTTGACACCGTAAAGGCATCTATGGGAATTTAAAGTTTAAAACTAAGTTATCAGGTGACAAAATGTACAATTACATTAGAAAAAATATATTTGCATTGTATGAAAAATTAAGTTAACAGTACACTATAATAATGTACTGATTGATACCACAATGTGATGATTTTTTTGCTTTAAAGTCAACTAATCACTCTTGAAAGGTTGATAATCAATGATAACTGGATAAAATCTGATCTGCCCAAGGGACATTACACATTTTAATACCTCCTCCAATGAAGTTCGGTGGAGGTTATTTTTTCACCCGTTTCACCCGTTTGTCTGTTTGTGAACAGCCTGGAGCCCACAATTTTTCATATACAGTAGTGTTCAGAATAATACTTGTAGTAGTGCTATGTGACTAAAAAGATTAATCCGGTTTGAGTATATTCTTATTGTTACATGGGAAACAAGGTACCAGTAGATTCAGTAGATTCTCACAAATCCAACAAGACCAAGCATTCATGATATGCACACTGTTAAGGCTATGAAATTGGGCTATTAGTAAAAAAAAAAAAAGTAGAAAAGGGGGTGTTCACAATAATAGTAGCATCTGCTGTTGACGCTACAAACTCAAAACTATTATGTTCAAACTGCTTTTTTAGCAATCCTGTGAATCACTAAACTAGTATTTAGTTGTATAACCACAGTTTTTCATGATTTCTTCACATCTGCAAGGCATTCATTTTGTTGGTTTGGAACCAAGATTTTGCTGGTTTACTAGTGTGTTTGGGGTCATTGTCTTGTTGAAACACCCATTTCAAGGGCATGTCCTCTTCAGCATAAGGCAACATGACCTCTTCAAGTATTTTGACATATCCAAACTGATCCATGATACCTGGTATGCGATATATAGGCCCAACACCATAGTAGGAGAAACATGCCCATATCATGATGCTTGCACCACCATGTTTCACTGTCTTCACTGTGAACTGTGGCTTGAATTCAGAGTTTGGGGGTCGTCTCACAAACTGTCTGTGGCCCTTGGACCCAAAAAGAACAATTTTACTCTCATCAGTCCACAAAATATTCCTCCATTTCTCTTTAGGCCAGTTGATGTGTTCTTTGGCAAATTGTAACCTCTTCTGCACATGTCTTTGATTTAACAGAGGGACTTTGCGGGGGATTCTTGCAAATAAATTAGCTTCACACAGGTGTCTTCTAACTGTCACAGCACTTATAGGTAACTCCAGACTGTCTTTGATCATCCTGGAGCTGATCAATGGGTGAGCCTTTGCCATTCTGGTTATTCTTCTATCCATTTTGATGGTTGTTTTCCGTTTTCTTCCACGTGTCTGTTTTCTTTTTGTCCATTTTAAAGCATTGGAGATCATTGTAGATGAACAGCCTATAATTTTTTGCACCTGCGTATAAGTTTTCCCCTTTCCAATCAACTTTTTAATCAAACTACGCTGTTCTTCTGAACAATGTCTTGAACGTCCCATTTTCCTCAGGCTTTCAAAGAGAAAAGTATGTTCAACAGGTGCTGGCTTCATCCTTAAATAGGGGACACCTGATTCACACCTGTTTGTTCCACAAAATTGTCGAACTCACTGACTGAATGCCACACTACTATTATTGTGAACACCCCCTTTTCTACTTTTTTTACTAATAGCCCAATTTCATAGCCTTAAGAGTGTGCATATCATGAATGTTTGGTCTTGTTGGATTTGTGAGAATCTACTGAATCTACTGGTATCTTGTTTCCCATGTAACAATAAGAAATATACTCAAAACCTGGATTAATCTTTTAGTCACATAGCACTACTATGATTCTGAACACTACTGTATGTGCATGCATTGTCAAGCAAGATTGAATTTCTTTCATATTTGAGAGCGTTATGTAGGGTGGTATCCTTTATCGACTGACAAAGTTTGATCCAGATCTGATCCAGATTACAGAGTTTGTGGCCATTTAAATTTAACATTGAAAACCCAATTGAATGTATATTTTTACATTATATCTTAATCAAATGTGCCCCAATCACTCTCATATTTGAAAGTGAGGAGCAGACTGGCACTCACTATCACCTGACAAAGTTTGATCCAGATCTGATCCGGATTGTGGATTTTGTGGACATTTGAATTTAATATTGAAAAGCCCGTACATTTTGCGTTATATCTTAATCAAAAGTGCCTCAGTCACTCTCATTTTTCTGTTTTGGATTTATCTACAGCACCAAAATTGGATGGAGGTTCCAGTGCATTTGGCCATCGTATTTGTCTTCCAGTTATCAGTTGGAAACCAACTGCTAAAAAGAAATGACAAATTGTGCGTAGCAGAGATAACCACTGTTCTGTGAAAAAAGAATTCAGAAACCAAAAAAGTTGGAAAAAAAACTTGGCACCACCACAAAAAAAACTTTGATTCAAGTGCATGAACTAGACATTTGATCACATCTAATTTAATTCATGAAAAGTCACTTCTAACAGGACTGACCTTGAATTTTTTTCCAAGGTAAAAATTTTGTTGAAATGGTGGAGGTTTGTGCTTTTTGAGTGCGGTGCTCCAGTTTGTTGGACTGTTATAAAAATTTCTGTTTAAAAAGCTTTACTTTTTGATTGACTTTTATTGTAGTTAACTGAACTTTGTGATATTTAATAGATGTGACAGACTCGACGTCTGTTACTTTGTTAGCATGGACGTGTCACTGCGGGACTTTCTGCCCTCTGCAGGGATGTCCATGAATCTCCTTCTTCTTGGACTAAGATGTCCTGTGAGGTTTCTCCAACAAGCTGTTGTCCCTTCTGTAAACACGAGGAGAACAGTGTTTGTATGCCTCTGTGTGTGTGTGTGTGTGTGTGTGTGTGTTATTATGGGGGTTATTCAAAAGCTGTTCCACTTGCCTGGTAATGCCTCATTACCCATACTGCCTCCTTCTATGCCCCAAAGTGGGGTGCGGTTTCCCTCGGTGGGCCCGGTCAAGGTGACCCAACATGCCCCAGGATGGCAGTAGACAGGCTGGGGGGGGGAGTTTTCATTATTGTACTTGGACCACCGTGTGCTGGCTGGTACAGTAGGCCCCTGGTAGTTCCACACTGCCGCTCACACCCGGTGTGCAAGCAGCTGATCTCATTTTTCAACACACAGCTGCCCCAACGTCAGGCCCAGGTGAAGGTGACCTCCCTTGCCTTTTGACGTGTCTCAAAGTGGCACGATGCAGATGTCGCCGTGCCAAAATTGAAACACCTTAACTTCTGGAGATACATCTGTTTTTTATGGGTTTTTACAGCAGAATCTTCCATATCAGATTCAGCACAAAGAACCTGAAACCACTATGAAGACTCAGACGTTCACGCAGGCTCAGCAGGTAATGGATTATTTCACTACAGCGAAATGCAGTGAAAATGTCTACTATCTAGAGATCTACACACCATCTACTGGCTGCATATGTCCCTACACCAAAGCCCTGCAGTCTGGAGACTATAAGCACTCACTTCTCTGAAGTCACTTTAGCTGTTTCACACTACCCCCCCCCGTCCACATGCATCCTGTTCAGTTGTGGTTGGCTTCCCAATGGGAAACAATTGCAACACGGCAAAGTCACGGGATAATCATCAACCCTGCTGCTATCCATCTGTAATCATCCTGGAGCATGTCGCCCACTATCTGGAGTGACAGGATCATCTGGATAATCAGGAACAAAATTTAGGACAGTTCGAAATTTCAATGCCGATAGAAATCATCGGGAACCCGACCGGGTCACCAGCAAGCTCGCGGCAGCTTAACCAGCCATTGTTACTTCCCAGGAGTTCTACTGCAAGCTGACGGCATTAGACTTGCACCAAACACTGAAGCAGATCTGTACCTGGTCTGTTATCCTAAAGCTCATAGCGGCAGCACAGCAAGCAGGTGGAAAACTATTCCATTCTGTGAACAGGTGTCACCAGTGGCAAGATCACTGCCAGCTTCAGCTCTGCCCCTTTTTGTGGCTTCAGATGTTGTTTGCCGGCCTGGAAACTAATCGGAACACGTGGACACGAGGCTTAAGATCAATTACCCATTTTACATTTTAATAACTGCAGGTATATCGCACATTGTCTTGGACTTTATACATGCAGAATGTGGAAATAAAACATTACTGTAAGTTTGTGACACTTAGATGCTAACCAGTGACCTAAGGAGAAGACTAGATGTCTTTGGAACTAGGTCTCATTGGGAATTCTTGGGTATTGCTGCAACGACTTTGTGTCAAAGCAGCAGTTTCTGGCCCTGCGTCCATCTGCCAGAACTCTGGATACCTGAAGACCTTCAAATGTCCAAACCAGACCTTGTATCCATCAGTGGACTGGTACAGTGTGATGACCTGAGAAGAAGAACAAGAGGAAGAAATGATTACTTAGGGAGGTTCATGAGGAATATCACTCGCATGGTAAGGAATTATCAGCTGTAGCATTTTGTCTACATAGTGAGTTTCTCTGGGTATGATTCAGCCTCAGTGTTGAGGACATCATTGGTTGGAGAAGGTCAAGGGGATGCCCTGGTTTCATCTGGCTGCAACATCTTGATGGTTACTTTTGAGAGATGGGGATGGACTGGCAGTCTGCCTGAGTAGATGCACCCAGGTCCCAAGGCAGTTCTGTAAGCAGACTCCCAGACTGGATGTCAGTGTTAAACGGCAATACACATAATGAACATTTGTTTTTCTCTTTTTGTCAGTTTTGGAATTGACATAAACCCAAATTTGGCAAAAGCTGTCTCATTTTGTTAATGATAATGGGACTACATTATGAAGTACATTATTTTTTTAGATGATTTTTTACACGGTGTGTCAGTCGCAATAGCAGGGTATTGGTTTTACTGGCAATGAAGAAACCTAGATGGATGGTCAAAAGCATATGAAGAATTCAGAACCCAGTAAGTATTTTTTTTTTTTTTTTTTTAATGGAGAAAAATGCAGTGGAAAATGGAGACTTAAAGGACACCATATTCAGAAATGCACAGACTTTCATCAATAAAAAGAAAGCAGTTTGTTCAAATGTAGCGGCTGCACTCTGCATTGTGTTGTTATGACTCCGCCCATTTGCTCCCCTCGGGAGGCAAACTCACAATCTCCAGCATGGGAGCCAGATTCTCTAAGCAGAAGGCTAAAACCCAGGACTCTGGCCTTGTGACCAGAGAATCCTTTTGAGCTGTTGGGAGTGAGTTTACTAACTACATCTGCACAGCGACACCTGCTGGCCTCCGTTACACAAATTCTTTAATATTTTGCATGCTGATGGTCCCCTTGACATCGAAGTACATGTTGGCCTCAACTAAAAATTTATGGTTTTGGAGATACTGGGTTTTGCATCTGAACTCTTCATATATTGATCAGCAAAATATTTGTGATTGACTGGTACAAGTGAATTCATAGTGAAGTCACACAGATGTCATATACAACCCCTGGCAATAATTATGGAATCACCGGCCTCGGAGGATGTTCATTCAGTTGTTTAATTTTATAGAAAAAAAGCAGATCACAGACATGACACAAAACTAAAGTCATTTCAAATGGCAACTTTCTGGCTTTAAGAAACACTATAACAAATCAGGAAAAAAAATTGTGGCAGTCAGTAACAGTTACTTTTTTTAGACCAAGCAGAGGGAAAAAAATATGGACTCACTCAATTCTGAGGAATAAATTATGGAATCACCCTGTAAATTTTCATCCCCAAAACTAACACCTGCATCAAATCAGATCTGCTCGTTAGTCTGCATCTAAAAAGGAGTGATCACACCTTGGAGAGCTGTTGCACCCAAGTGGACTGACATGAATCATGGCTCCAACACGAGAGATGTCAATTGAAACAAAGGAGAGGATTATCAAACTCTTAAAAGAGAGTAAATCATCACGCAATGTTGCAAAAGATGTTGGTTGTTCACAGTCAGCTGTGTCTAAACTCTGGACCAAATACAAACAACATGGGAAGGTTGTTAAAGGCAAACATACTGGTAGACCAAGGAAGACATCAAAGCGTCAAGACAGAAAACTTAAAGCAATATGTCTCAAAAATCGAAAATGCACAACAAAACAAATGAGGAACGAATGGGAGGAAACTGGAGTCAACGTCTGTGACCGAACTGTAAGAAACAGCCTAAAGGAAATGGGATTTACATACAGAAAAGCTAAACGAAAACCACCATTAACACCTAAACAGAAAAAAACAAGGTTACAATGGGCTAAGGAAAAGCAATTGTGGACTGTGGATGACTGGATGAAAGTCATATTCAGTGATGAATCTCGAATCTGCACTGGGCAAAGTGATGATGCTGGAACTTTTGTTTGGTGCTGTTCCAATGAGATTTATAAAGATGACTGCCTGAAGAGAACATGTAAATTTCCACAGTCATTGATGATATGGGGCTGCATGTCAGGTAAAGGCACTGGGGAGATGGCTGTCATTACATCATCAATAAATGCACAAGTTTACGTTGATATTTTGGACACTTTTCTTATCCCATCAATTGAAAGGATGTTTGGGGATGATGAAATCGTTTTTCAAGATGATAATGCATCTTGCCAAATGCAAACTAGTGGAGCAATCCTGATAGTTACACACTCTTTGTTTGAGCACGTGAGATTGTCATGCGAGGCTCTCCGTCTGCTTTCACTTTCGCTGTGCGTAATGGTGCACAGTGCATTGGAGGAGTTGGGGACTATTCAAACGGGCCAACTAGTAAGATATCACTCCTGAAAACGATCTTTGGTTTATCACGTGAGGTAAATCTGTCCTATGATTGGATTTTGGAAAACCATGTGACGGTGAACCAATTCCGATTGGACACTCACATTGCACACGTCATCACACAGCTTCTATGAGGAGTACAAAGATGGCCGACGGTGGATCGAAAGTCCGCGGAGTTAACTTTTCAGCAAAAAAAGTACATTTCTACTTCATATCATTAAAAGTTATTTAGAATTTAGTAAGGCTTAGTCCCAGCCGTCATACATGGTCAAAAATGCCGTTCCACAATTGTATATTTACTTGTACGTTTATATTGTGGTGCGTAGAGCGTGCAGGGTGTGCATCAACCCAACAGTGTGTTTCATTACACAACAGAGTACATCATTTTTGAAGTATCCTCCTCACACGTCATCCTACTGGACTTTTGTGGACACAACGTGACAGTTGTTGGCTTACGGATCACAAATCACAACTGCGCCTCTCTTTTCCTTCTTAAATGTCTTTTCATCCACCTCGATATCCATTTATCAATCTATCCATCAGATCTTCCTCTCATTTGTCTCTCCCTTTCTGTCTCGCTTTTTGTCACCACCCCCTCCTCTCTAACACAGGACAGATTGGGGAGCCGCGATGGCGGCACAGAAGTTGAGGGAGAAGCTATTTATCCCAGACGGATCAGGAGGTGTGTGACGGAGGTGTGGATGGTTGCTGCAGGTCAGTGACGTTGGCAGGCTCCAAGCAGGCCGGCCCACATGGCTCGGGGACTGTGGGACTACAGACAGATGGCACCTGGTGGGTGACAAACAATTAACAAACCAACAAGAATAGCTGGATCGGCGGTATACCACAAGCACAGGAGATAGCAAGAGACCGGGTGCATCTGTGCTCTGGAACACTTTCACTCTTTACTTTCCGCTTCTCGAGTCTTGTTTTGTATAACAGTTGCAATTTACCCATGTGTCTTTTTCACAAAACACTCTTGTTGTCGCGTCGCTATAGAACAGTCTAAATAAAGCGGCGTGGAGCATATGCAGCGAGCATATGTTTCTGTTTATTTCAGCTCAGTTTTTGAGAGAAGCTGTGGGTAATTTAAATGTACAATAAAATGAAACATCACCGCTGATATCTACCTTAACGTTAAGCAAAAAACTTATAAACACTCGTATAAAGTTTCTTACAGCAATAGCATTCCCAGCTTTTTGTGTCGTTTGCATGTGAGGTTTGCCCGACTGGAAATTGATTTCAACGTGCTTGGACAAAGTCAGCACACTGGTTGGTGGTGTTTCATCGTATGCCCAAATGTCTTGATGGGATGTTTCTGCACTTTATTTCTTCTGATGGAAGATGGAATAGAGTGAAAAACTACAGGTTCCCCTTCCACCTTTACATCCAACTACATGGATATTTGTCTGTCTTCCCAACATGATGGTTATGACCTTGCTGATTTTGGAACAAGGAGGTGTCAGTCATTATATCCTAATATGTATATGTCGCGGACATGAACGAGTGACTGTCTTCAGCATCTCACCATGTCATTTAGGTCCTTCAAACTTTTTTTTTCAGTAAATGGTTCTGGGGAGCATTAGCATGACTAAAACCCTTCAGATTCTGGGGACTTTGGACCCCCAGACCCCCCCCTCCCCAACTACAGCCATCTTAACCCCCGCCATTGTAAGCATTTTTCTTTATTTGCGTCTCACATGCCTGGAAAGTTCTCACCATGTCATTTAGGTCCTTCAGACTTTTTTCAGTAAATGGTTCTGGGGAGCATTAGCATGGCTAAAACCATTCTGGGGAGTTTTAACCCCAAGACCCCTCCCACCTACAGCCATCTTAACCCCCGCCAATTTCACCATTTTTCTTTATTTGCGTCTCACATGCCTGGAAAGTTCTCACCATGTCATTTAGGTCCTTCAGACGTTTTTTTCAGTAAATGGTTCTGAGGAGCATTAACATGGCTAAAACCCTTCAGAGTCTGGGGAGTTTGGACCCCCAGACTCCCTCTCCCCAACTACAGCCATCTTAACCCCCACCACTGCAAGGATTTTTTTTTCTTTATTTGCCTCTCACATGCTTGGAAAGTCCTCACCATCTCATTTAGGTCCTTCAGACTTTTATTTTTTTAGTAAATGGTTCTGGGGAGCATTGGCATGGCTAAAACCATTCTGTGGAATGTCACCCCCAGACCCCTCCCAACTACAGCCATCTTAACCTGTGCCACTGTAAGCATTTTTCTTTATTTGCCTCTCACATACCTGGAAAGTCCTCACCATGTCATTTAGGTCCTTCAGAGAATTTTTTCAATAAATGGTTCTGGGGAGCACTGGCATGGCTAAAACCCTTCATACAATTTACACACTAAATAGTCACAACTGACCTCATGTGCTATCAAGCTACACGCTGCCTCTTACTTTAGCATTCCTATGCTAAATGTTGAGTTGACATTCAATGTTAACTCAACATTTAGCATTTCCTGTTTCAGTGTTAACTGTAATTCACACAAGATCTCCTCTTTCTCTTTTTGTTAATTTTCTTTTCTTTTTTAATATTGAAACAAACAAAAAAATTACACAAAATTACAAAACTGTATCAAGGATAAACATACCAGTGCAAAAATAACACAATGAAAAAGAGGTTATTGTCCTCTGCTGTAGCTCCAGGATGTGCTCAGCAACCTTATCCAAGCTCTTTGAATACCACAGTGTTTGATTCAGTTGACTGCAATGCTCTCTGGGACATCCTGAGAATTTATGGGATTCCCAAGAAATTGCTGGACATCATAGCAAATCTACACACACTAATGTCAGTGCTGTAAGAGTCACTGACTGATGGAGCTCTGTTCAATGCTTGCATGGACCAGATGTTGGGTAGGGTTGTGGAAACCGGATGATTAGGTGGCTTTGCTGGCGAGGTAAGGTTAATTGACCTTGACTTCACCAGTGATGCTGTGATTGCAGTACTTGAGAAGCTAAGCAAGGAATTGGAGTGTCTGGGTTTGCAATTATCCTTGATCAAGACTTCCTGGACTTAACCATCAGAAGTGTATCTGTATATGATGAAAGTGTGGAGTTTGTGGAGACATTCACTTATCTCAGCAATGACGCTCGTCTCTGGGTTCTCAGCCTCTGAGATGTGGAGATAACTTGGAAGAGCTTTTGGAGTCATGAGGTGCGTGACGATGCCAATACCTCTGAAGAATAATGAAGGTCCAAGTCTTTAAGTTTCTGGTGCTTCCTGTCTTACTGTATGGTTGTGAACCCGAGACACTAACGAGTGACCTACGGTGACGACTGGATGTCTCTGTTACCAGGTCCCTTTGGACAATTCTTGGGTATCGCTGGGATGACTTTGTGCCAAATGAGTGGTTAATTCAGGATACTCAGATGATCATTTGCATTATGAGGGAGCTTCAGGTATGACAATTTGGACATGTGCCATGTTTCTCTGGATATGCTCAAGCATGCAAGTGGCTTGAGAAGACCAAGGGGATGACCATGTTTCACCTGCCTGTGACATTGATGTTTACCTTTCAGACATGAGGATGGATTGGTTGCCTGCCCAGGTAGTCACCATCCAAGACAAGGGGTAGTTCCATGGTGTGGTGGATGCAGTGATGAGTAGCACAACTGCAAGCTCCCAAACTCGACTTGCTTGTGTATCCTCTTTTTTGGAGGTGACAGAAGTGGTCACTCTAAGATAAAATGCTCTGCGTTGTTATTAATCACAAAATGTCCAATTTCATGAGTAAGATCTTGTTCAAGAGTATGAAATAAAGAGTGGTACATCTACTTCACTTTATGTACCTAGAAGGATGTCATCTGGTAGAAATACTGCTTTGTACTGGCATCAAATGGCGTGTGAACACATCTGGAGTCTAGACTCTGTGGCTCTGTGGGCTTGGTGCTATCTCCAGGCACCACTGGGTCCAGAGACCAGCCATGTTGACATAGGTGGCACACATACCAGCATCTGTTTCAACAGTTACTATTCACACCAAACACTCCCCCACACACGCTGGTGGACACTTTTATCCTCCACTCAAGGATGATGGAGGAGACAGAGAAGGGGCCCTCAGAACCCAGAGCGGCCCGTGGTAACAAGAGCAAATGTTTCCTCTCAGAATCAGCACTAAATCCTCCAGTCCTCCTGTGTCATAGCTGTGTCAGAACAAGTGGGGGAGCACAACATGTGTTTTTCTTTTTTTGTCTTTCTTTTTCACCATGCTGGTTATGCAGTTGTATATTTTTGTACGTCAGCCCGGCCCTGTGTGAGTGTGTGTGTGTGTGTGTGTGTGTGTGTGTGTGTGTGTGTGTGTGTGTGTGTGTGTGTGTGTGTGTGTAACAGACAGCATGTAATGAATTAGCACTTGAGGAGATATGGTGAATCACAAAGACAGCTCCTCTTGATGGGGTGGTGGGGGTTCGGTTAAAGAGTGAAAGCGAGGAAGACTACCACACATTGAAGGGTGGAGCGTTTTCCATCTTGGGCCGAACCCAAAGCATCAACATACAAACACCTGTGACAGTTTTACTTTGCCAAGTTTATATTTTCACCCATATCTGTTGGTTGTTTGTTTGCTGCCAATTAAATTGAAAACTATATTGGCAACTGTTTTAAAAGCTGGTGCTGTGGTGGAACTCACAGAAAGAAACTCATGACATGAGGGCAGTGATGTGGTTTTTCAGCATTTTTTCCTCATCATTGTGAACCATTTGTTATTGTTGAAATTAGAGTATGTTTGTTCCCCTTCTCCTCTCAGGTCTTTTGTCCAATTTACACCAGAGTTGGGTTTGTTTGAGCAAAAATGTAAATCATTGGGGTCAAATGTCAAAATTTGTCTACGAAATATGGCACACATATGAATGTGGGCTCAGGAAGGTTAAATTTGCCAAAAGTCCATCATTGGTGTCAAGGTCATTGTGGTCAAAGGTCAAAAGGTAGGTTTTTCATTGCAGTTTACACCAAACTTGACACATATATGGAGATGGATTCTGGAATTGCACATACAATGTCAAATTTACCAAAGGTCAATCAATGGGGTCAAGGTCATTGCAGTCAAAGGTCAAAATGTAGGTTTTTCACTCCTATTTAAACCAAACATGGCACATACTGTATGTGGACCTGGGTTCTGGAATTGCCCGGGCAAGTTTAAATTAAAGGTCATTTGTTAATGTCAAGCTCATGGGATCAAAAGGTCAAAATTTATGTTTTTCCACTCCATTCTTCACCAAACCTGTCAGACATATGGAGCTGGGTTCTGGAATTGTCCAGCATGGCCAAATTTACCAAAGGTCAAACATTGGGGTCCAGGTGATGTCTGCTGTTTGTTGGCTTACTCCTCCCAGTTGAATTTGCTCATTAGACTTTGTTCTTAATTTGAATGCTAAAAATTATTTGCCTACTTCATTTATTTGATCTGTGTTATTGTTAGAATGGACAAAGCAGTGGGTCACCCCTTTGAGTTTGGTCTGCTTGAGGTTTCTTCCTCCGAAAAGGCCACGTGGAGTTTTTCCTTTACCACTGTTGACTTCTTGCTCAGGAGGATTGGTAAGATTTGACCTTACCCTCTGAATATTTGCCAATATTGAAGATGAACTATCAAGGCACAAATGGGTGTGGCATATACCTTTTTAAAGAGATTAATACCACTGATCCCAGCGATATAAGGCTTTCCTATGTTTGACCCCATGGATCAAAGGTTATGAGAAGTTCTTTTTGTCAACATGATTTTATTACGTATTGCACCACCTAGTGTTTTTCGCTGGCAAGTTTTTGTATACGGTGAGTTTGTCCTGAGATGTACCAACCCTGTAAATTTTACATTTCAGCTCCACCTAGTTTTTGCTGCCCAAATGCTGTTTTGTGCCTAGAAATAAAAATAAAATAAAATATATATAACACAATGCTAAAATACCCTCGGCTGTATGAGCATTGTGTTCTTTATAATTTGCAGTTGTTTAATTAATTATTAAGATCCTTTTGTCTTACGTACACTTTGTACATTTTGAATAAAGCCCCTCTATCGGTCAATAAATCAATCATAAACAATATTTACGTTTGCACGACATCTACAGGAGTGTATACATCAGCGTGTACATGAGCTTTTGACAAGAGCGGAAGTCAGCTTTGAGATAGCGGGTGTTAGCTTGCATGTTGACGTCCGTGAAAATTCTTGTAAATGACTCCAAAGGTGCTATCATACTACAAAACAATGTTTTCAGTTTTAGAAGTGTTTATTTCTTGATAGCTTTTACATAATATATGTCAAAGAGGATATATATTTACATACCAGCAAAACTGAGTTTTGCAGCTAGCTACCAGCCTGTGACATCACCACACTAATGTCCACAAAATATCTTGTAAATCACTTCAGAGATGTTATTAGGCTCCAAGAACAGCATTTTCAGTTTTAGAAGTGTTTATTTTGTACTAGATTTTACATAATATATGACAAAGAGGTTATATTTACACACAAACGAAAGAGTTTGCAGCTAGCTAGGCCAGCCTGTGATGTCACCATGCTAACATGAGCAAAACGTCTTGTAAATCACTTCAGAAGTGTTATTAGCCTCCAAAAACAGCATTTTCAGTTTTAGAAGTGCTTATTTCTCACTAGCATTTACATAATATATGACAAAGAGGTTATATTAACACACAAACAAGAGTTTGCGGCTAGCTAGACCAGCCTGTGACATCATCACGCCAACGTCCGCAAAAGGTCTTTTAAATGACTCCAGAGGTGTTATCAGGTTACAAAAACAGCATTTTCACTTTTAGAAGTACTTATTTCTCACTAGATTTTACATAATATATGAGAAGCATGTATATATAAACAGGGTCCTTTGAAGGACCCTAATCAATAAATCAGGCTGAAAACATTCTGTCCTTGTCAAAGTTATAAACAGACTACAGATAGGAACACGGCAGAGGGTCAGAAAGAAAGGCAGAGAGAAGTAAGACAGATGGTCAAAGAAGAAAGCAAAAAGAAACAAATGCAGGTAATAAACAGTCAGAAGGACAAATGCAATGTTCTACGGCAGGCTTACATAATGGATCGACGCATTAATGGGATAAACACGACAATAAATCTTGCTTGGGCAATGACAAGGAGTGAACACTGCTGTAATATGCTTTAAACAGTGAGAAAATAAACACGGATAAGACCGTGGGAATCATCACAAAGACGTATGACGCCGGGGTGCGTGTGCACGATGAAGGAACAAATACGGAGACGCAACAGCAGCACCTTCAGTGCGCCGGCTCTGACAGCACGTAGGTTCACGGAGAGCTGCAGTCAGAACAATGAGAGCGCGTCTCACACAGCGCAAATCTGTTTGAATAAGTAACAAACAGTGTTGTAGTTAACATTTTACTGTTAACATCTTATTGTCTTTTACCAGCCTACAAAAGGCATTGTGGAGTTTGAGCATCGACGAGAGAATGACTGACCTAGAACAACAACAACAACAACAAAAAAAAATCATATATGCATTTTATTGCATTAGAACATGTCTAAGTGCTGCAGCAGCGGTGTTTGTGTGTGAGCCAAATGGGAATAGAAAACAAGGTGCATCTCTGCAAAAATGAAGAAAATAAACGTGACAAATAGAAATCCACTAATGCAATCTTGGATATAAATTTTCCTGTCACCTTCTGTATCTCAGAGGAGCCGCTTGGTCGATAAGGTAGAGAGACCGGGTTGAAAATTGATTTTCCAGAATAATTGCTATTCTCTTTGTCAGGGGGACTGAAGTGTCTCTGAGGCTTTTTTCCTATTACAGATGCCGGCTCACCAATTTACCTGCCTGCAGAAAATACACGAAAGGCTACAGCCTCTGACCCCTGCAATCATCAAGGTCACGAAGCTTTCAGCAGATAAGATTTGCGGGGGGGGAGTTTAGTGCAATTTGCTCGCACTATTCAGCTGATTGATAATGTTTGAACTTTATGACTTGCACCTGATATATAAATGAGCTGTAAATATTTTAGTGTCCCGTCTTTATTCTGCAGGCTAAATGAACCCGAGCTGTGCAGCTGTGTCTGAACGCTTTGCAGAAACATGACGGTGTTCGCTCCTCATGCTAATGCAACGATTACTGACGCAAAGCCACTCCTGCTGACAGCAGACTGTCACTACACCGTGTCATCGCTGCACTGATCCTTCAACTAACAGTGAAGTGGGCACCTGGAGGGACTGACTGCTGGGAACGTGTTTACCCAACCAGGCCTCCTTGAAGTTAAAGCAGAACCTTGTACCAAGAAGTATCTTCCCGTGCAGAAAAATGAAGCCAATGTGGATGTGCCAAATCTTGCATTTCTTTGATTGGCCACTTCGGGCTGGCTTCAAAAGCAAGTAATTCCCATCAAATCACACCCATGTTAAAATGTCCAACTTTACAGTACCAGTAAACATGTTTACAGCCTCATGCAAAAAACAAAAACAGTAACAACAACAACAACAAAAAAATGGTTTTACTGTCTCTTGATAATTTCCTCATTCATTCATTCAAAACTGTACAGGGGTGCCACACATCGGTTTAAATTATTTTAAGGAATAAAATTACATTATGGGAGCAATAGCTAGTGTGTGCTGGTGGGTTCCAGGGTCCAGGTCTAGCAGCCAGGTGGTGCAAAATTCAGAATTTTAGACTTCTAACTCTGCATCCTGCTTGCTTTTCAGTTCCGTTCTGAATTTTGCACAACCCTTACTAGCACAGCCAATAACTACACGGATGCGGTTGTGTTTGTCCTTTCTGAGCATTTTATTGCTAATATCTCAGATAATATGGAAGTAGGTGCTCCAGTATTTCTGTTGAGTGAAACCTTTATGGTTTTTTACTTATATGTTAGCAGCTTTCGCTCTGATTAGCAGGTTACCTTGGTAAAATTAGCTACACAGATGTTACCATAGTTACTGATGCAATATTCATTACCCCATCCCAGAGACGTACCTGCTCCCAGACCACCAATAACCAGCAAAAATCTATTTAAGCATAAAAATTCAAAAAGAAAAAATAATATAGCACCTTCAACTGCACCACAGACTAAAACAGTTAAATGTGGTCTATTAAACATTAGGTCTCTCTCTTCTAAGTCCCTGTTGGTAAATGATATAATAATTGATCAACGTATTGATTTATTCTGCCTAACAGAAACCTGGTTACAGCAGGATGAATATGTTAGTTTAAATGAGTCAACACCCCCGAGTCACACTAACTGTCAGAATGCTCGTAGCACGGGCCGAGGCGGAGGATTAGCAGCAATCTTCCATTCCAGCTTATTAATTAATCAAAAACCTAGACAGAGCTTTAATTCATTTGAAAGCTTGTCTCTTAGTCTTGTCCATCCAAATTGGAAGTCCCAAAAACCAGTTTTATTTGTTATTATCTATCGTCCACCTGGTCGTTACTGTGAGTTTCTCTGTGAATTTTCAGACCTTTTGTCTGACTTAGTGCTTAGCTCAGATAAGATAATTATAGTGGGCGATTTTAACATCCACACAGATGCTGAGAATGACAGCCTCAACACTGCATTTAATCTATTATTAGACTCTATTGGCTTTGCTCAAAAAGTAAATGAGTCCACCCACCACTTTAATCATATCTTAGATCTTGTTCTGACTTATGGTATGGAAATAGAAGACTTAACAGTATTCCCTGAAAACTCCCTTCTGTCTGATCATTTTTTAATAACATTTACATTTACTCTGACGGACTACCCTGCAGTGGGGAATAAGTTTCATTACACTAGAAGTCTTTCAGAAAGCGCTGTAACTAGGTTTAAGGATATGATTCCTTCTTTATGTTCTCTAATGCCATATACCAACACAGAGCAGAGTAGCTACCTAAACTCTGTAAGGGAGTTAGAGTATCTCGTCAATAGTTTTACATCCTCATTGAAGACAACTTTGGATGCTGTAGCTCCTCTGAAAAAGAGAGCTTTAAATCAGAAGTGTCTGACTCCGTGGTATAACTCACAAACTCGTAGCTTAAAGCAGATAACCCGTAAGTTGGAGAGGAAATGGTGTCTCACTAATTTAGGAGATCTTCACTTAGCCTGGAAAAAGAGTCTGTTGCTCTATAAAAAAGCCCTCTGTAAAGCTAGGACATCTTTCTACTCATCACTAATTGAAGAAAATAAGAACAACCCCAGGTTTCTTTTCAGCACTGTAGCCAGGCTGACAAAGAGTCAGAGCTCTATTGAGCTGAGTATTCCATTAACTTTAACTAGTAATGACTTCATGACTTTCTTTGCTAACAAAATTTTGACTATTAGAGAAAAAATTACTCATAACCATCCCAAAGATGTATCGTTATCTTTGGCTGCTTTCAGTGATGCCGGTATTTGGTTAGACTCTTTCTCTCCAATTGTTCTGTCTGAGTTATTTTCATTAGTTACTTCATCCAAACCATCAACATGTTTATTAGACCCCATTCCTGCCAGGCTGCTCAAGGAAGTCCTACCATTATTTAATGCTTCAATCTTAAATATGATCAATCTATCTTTGTTAGTTGGCTATGTACCACAGGCTTTTAAGGTGGCAGTAATTAAACCATTACTTAAAAAGCCATCACTTGACCCAGCTATCTTCCTTTTCTCTCAAAGATTCTTGAAAGGGTAGTTGTAAAACAGCTAACTGATCACCTGCAGAGGAATGGTCTATTTGAAGAGTTTCAGTCAGGTTTTAGAATTCATCATAGTACAGAAACAGCATTAGTGAAGGTTACAAATGATCTTCTTATGGCTTCGGACAGTGGACTCATCTCTGTGCTTGTTCTGTTGGACCTCAGTGCTGCTTTTGATACTGTTGACCATAAAATTTTATTACAGAGATTAGAGCATGTCATAGGTATTAAAGGCACTGCGCTGCGGTGGTTTGAATCATATTTGTCTAATAGATTACAGTTTGTTCATGTAAATGGGGAATCTTCTTCACAGACTAAAGTTAATTATGGAGTTCCACAAGGTTCTGTGCTAGGACCAATTTTATTCACTTTATACATGCTTCCCTTAGGCAGTATTATTAGACGGTATTGCTTAAATTTTCATTGTTACGCAGATGATACCCAGCTTTATCTATCCATGAAGCCAGAGGATACACACCAATTAGCTAAACTGCAGGATTGTCTTACAGACATAAAGACATGGATGACCTCTAATTTCCTGCTTTTAAACTCAGATAAAACTGAAGTTATTGTACTTGGCCCCACAAATCTTAGAAACATGGTGTCTAACCAGATCCTTACTCTGGATGGCATTACCCTGACCTCTAGTAATACTGTGAGAAATCTTGGAGTCATTTTTGATCAGGATATGTCATTCAAAGCGCATATTAAACAAATATGTAGGACTGCCTTTTTGCATTTACGCAATATCTCTAAAATCAGAAAGGTCTTGTCTCAGAGTGATGCTGAAAAACTAATTCATGCATTTATTTCCTCTAGGCTGGACTATTGTAATTCATTATTATCAGGTTGTCCTAAAAGTTCCCTAAAAAGCCTTCAGTTAATTCAAAATGCTGCAGCTAGAGTACTGACAGGGACTAGAAGGAGAGAGCATATCTCACCCATATTGGCCTCTCTTCATTGGCTTCCTGTTTAAAATTCTTCTTCTTACTTATAAGGTTTTGAATAATCAGGTCCCATCTTATCTTAGGGACCTCGTAGTACCATATTACCCCATTAGAGCGCTTCGCTCTCAGACTGCGGGCTTACTTGTAGTTCCTAGGGTTTGTAAGAGTAGAATGGGAGGCAGAGCCTTCAGCTTTCAGGCTCCTCTCCTGTGGAACCAGCTCCCAATTCAGATCAGGGAGACAGACACCCTCTCTACTTTTAAGATTAGGCTTAAAACTTTCCTTTTCGCTAAGGCTTATAGTTAGGGCTGGATCAGGTGACCCTGAACCATCCCTTAGTTATGCTGCTATAGACGTAGACTGCTGGGGGGTTCCCATGATGCATTGTTTCTTTCTCTTTTTGCTCTGTATGCACCACTCTGCATTTAATCATTAGTGATCGATCTCTGCTCCCCTCCACAGCATGTCTTTTTCCTGGTTCTTTCCCTCAGCCCCAACCAGTCTCAGCAGAAGACTGCCCCTCCCTGAGCCTGGTTCTGCTGGAGGTTTCTTCCTGTTAAAAGGGAGTTTTTCCTTCCCACTGTAGCCAAGTGCTTGCTCACAGGGGGTCGTTTTGACCGTTGGGGTTTTTACGTAATTATTGTATGGCCTTGCCTTACAATATAAAGCGCCTTGGGGCAACTGTTTGTTGTGATTTGGTGCTATATAAAAAAAAAAAGTTGATTGATTGAATATGGCAGTCATAGCTTTTAATACCCACACACATACTACCCATAACAAAAACCAACACCACCCAAAAAAAGGTTAGCCAGTTAGCCATAGCTTGTTTGGTAACTACGAGATGGAGGTGTGCTTAGCGTCTTTATCCAGTTACAGTATGAACTGACGGGGAGTTGAGCAGAGGTCAGGAGTTCAGTGGA